>NC_039257.1:7578141-7878141 GCF_003368295.1 Carassius auratus | reverse complement strand
ACATAAAAGCAAGTCTTTAACAAACTAAAGCATTTTGCAAATTACATGGCATGTGGTATGGGTTTAACACAGTTTTTTTCCCCTTCCACACAGAAGCTAACAAATAAAACATAAATAATAGATCACCCAAAAACTACATTCTTACATTCTTTTTGTGATGTCATTTTTGTGATGTGTTTGTCAGCTGATTGGACTCTCATTCTCACAGCACCCATTCACTGCAGAGGATCCACTGGTGAACAAGTGATGTACCGTAATGCTAAATTTCTCTGAATCTGCTCTGATGAAAACATAAGCCTACTTCATGGATGGCCTGAGATAGTTCCCCTAATTTTCATTTTTGGGTAAGCTATGTTTTAATGCAGTTATTATCAGGGGCGGATCTAGAAAAATATTGATGGGGTGGCGAGAAGGGGGCAGGACTTTTTGAGGGGTGGCAACATATGGCAGACGTTTATATACTGAATTTAGTCACAGTTATCACAGTTTGATGATAAATATATGTGCACACAATAAAAGGACACAGGCTGCCATTTACAAACTTAATCTCATGCAATCAATGTCTTGCATTTGAAACCGTTCATATAAGGAATAAGTGACCATACCCCATCAGCACCCCCACACTCACTAATGCATACAGTTTGCATCGACACGTAATTAAGAGCGTTATGAAAGGTTCAGTGTTATCAATATGTCAATTTATTATAAGAAACACAAGATTTTAACAGCCAATGGCATTTACAGATGGGGAGACTGAACTGATTTGTACTGTTTGTTAATCACCATCTAACTCAACCAGTCAAGACTACATTTAGACTTAGATGTTACATGAATATGGTCCCTGAAGCATAGGTTTTATTAGCTGACAATAATAATAAATAAATAAACATAGTTACAAATACAAATGTACTTTTAGATTTTTTTTTTTTTTTGAAAAATATGGTGCTATTGTTTTGGCAAACTTAAATTAAAACTCTATGAAAACTTGTGTGATATTCCTTTAAAGTAATGTTTTAGTATATCTTTTAAGTATATTTTACTAAGCAAATAGCATAATCTACATATGATTTACAGATTATTTTAATAAATATCAAACATTTAATTCAATTGTGCATTATAGCTGACACCTACATGAACAATTACAGTTGTTTTTATGACTATAGGTGATTCTCCTCAAATGCTACTGACGTTAGAAAAGTGTATACCAATATCGCATGTAACTTTAGAGACGGTCCCTAAATTTGATACTTGTCCAACGTCAAGCTGTTTTTTTTTTTTTGTTTTTTTACTTTTAGTTTTCTTTTCTCTTCCCTGGATTGGATTCATCCATCAATTATGAACATTCAGCCCCAAACATGAGGTGCGAGCGGTCGCGAGCGCGGATGGGAGAATGGAGGAAGTTTTTTTTTTTTTTTTTGGAGCGACTGGGATGGTGCCCCCTTCAGGGAGTTGGTGCATAGGCAGATTGAGTCAGTTCGGGAGTTCGGAGTGGGATCGCGAATCATTTGAATCAGTTTGGGAGTTTGGAGCGGGATCGCGAATCATTTGAGTCAGTTATGGGGATCACGAATCATTTGAGTCAGTTCTGGAGTTCGGAGCGGGTTCGCGAATCATTTAAGTCAGTTTGGGGATCGCAAATCATTTGAATCAGTTCGGGAGTTCGGAGCGGGTTCGCGAATCATTTGAGTCAGTTTGGGGATCGCAGATCATTTGAATCAGTTCGGGAGTTCGGAGCGGCTTCGCGGATCATTTGAATCAATTCGAGAGTTCGAAGCGGATTCGCGAATCATTTGAGTCAGCTCGGGAGTTCGGAGCGGGATAGCGAATCATTTGAGTTAGTTATGGGGATCGCGAATCATTTGAGTCACTTTGGGGATCGCAAATCATTTGAATCAGTTCGGGAGTTCGGAGCGGCTTTGCGGATCATTTGAATCAGATCGGGAGTTCGGAGTGGGATCACGAATCACGAAAGATTCGCGCTCATAAATTTTCAAATTGGCCATAACCTTTAATTCGTTGCTGCCAACTGGGGTGGCAGCAGGGGTGGCAAGGCTTTCTTTTAGGGTGGCATTTGCCTATGCCACCCCGGTAGATCCGCCCCTGGTTATTATTTTGTTTTCAATTAATTTTACTACTATAATACTTAAATAGTATTCTATTTGATTACAAAACCTATTCCCAAAAAGTCAAGATGGGCAGAGGATCACCAATTCCCCCAATGCTGCGTGAAAAATAGTGGAGCAATATCAGAAATGAGTTTCTCACAGAAAAATTGCAAAAAGTTTGAAGTTATCATCATCTACAGTGCATAATATCATCCAAAATTCTGAGAATCTGGAACAATCTCTGTGTGTAAGGGTCAAGGCCGGAAAACGGTACTAGATGCCCGTGATCTTCGGACCTTTAGACGGCACTGCATCACATACATGAATGCTACTTTAATGGAAATCACAACATGGGCTCAGGAATACTTCCAGAAAACATTGTCGGTGAACACAATCCACTGTGCCATTCCCCGTTACTGGCTAAAACTCTATAGGTCAAAAAAGAAGCCATATTTAAACATGATTCAGAAGTGCAGGTGTTTTCTCTGGGCCAAGGCTCATTTTAAATGTACTGTGGCAAAGTGGAAAACTGTTCTGTGGTCGGACAAATATAAATTTGAAGTTCTTTTTGGAAAACTGGGATGCCATGTCATTCGGACTAAAGAGGACAAGGACAACCCAAGTTGTTATCAGCGTTCAGTTCAGAAGACGGCATCTCTGATGGTACTGGGTTGCATGAGTGCGTGTGGCATGGGCAGCTTACACATCTGGAAAGGCACCATCAATGCTGAAAGGTATATCCAAGTTCTAGAACAACATATGGTCCCATCCAGACATCCTCTCTTTCAGGGAAGACCTTGCATTTTCAAACATGACAATGCCAGACCACATACTGCATCAATTACAACATCATGGCTGCGGTAAGAGAAGGGGGTACTGAAATGATCAGCCTGCAGTCCAGATCTTTCACCCATAGCAAAATTTGGCGCATCATAAAGAGGAAGATGTAACAAAGAAGACCTAAGACAGTTGAGCAACTAGAAGCCTGTATTAGACAAGAATGGGACAACATTCCTATTCCTAAACTTGAGCAACTGGTCTCTTCAGTCCCCAGACGTTTGCAGACTGTTATAAAAAGAAGAGGGGATGCCACACACTGGTTAACATGGCCATGTGCCAACTTTGAGATGTGTCGATGCCATGAAATTTAATATCAACTTATTTTACCCTTAAAATGATACATTTTCTCAGTTAAAACATTTACATTTATTCATTTAGCAGACGCTTTTATCCAAAGCGACTTACAAATGAGGACAGTGGAAGCAATCAAAAACAACAAAAAAGAGCAATGATATATAAACAAGTCTCAGTTAGGTTAACACAGTACATGTAGCATGGGCTTCTATATAATATAATAAATAAAAAGAAAACAGATAGAATAGAAAAAGAATAGAGCAAGCTAGTGTTAGAGGTCTTTACACATACACACACACACACACACACACACAAAATTGCATAATAAATGATAAGAAAATAGAATACAAAAAGATTAGAAAGATAGTTAGCTTTTGTTTTAATAGAATTAGAAAAGTGAGTGTTAAAGTTAGAGGGTGAAATAAAGATGAAAAACATTTGGCACTCCATGTTATTGAAATTTGAAGCTTCCACATCATTACATTATGTTTTTATTCACAATTTATACAGTGTCCCAACTTTTTTGGAATCGGCTTTGAACTTGGAATGACATTTAAACTCAGTAGTTCTATACATATTGTATAGTATTGCTCTTTTGTTGGTCTTTATTGCTTCTATTTTCCTCATTTGTAATTCATGTCTTAGCATGTATCTTGACTAAATGTAAATATAAATATATTTTGTCTTTATTCTTTATATATTAAAACCTTTTGAATGTATTTGATTCACACACAGTATGTTTTTTCTCAGTTGCAAGACCTTTTGGCTCTGAAAATTTTCTGTGCATATCAGATCTACAAAATGTCTTTGGTCTTTCTCTGTATGTCATTTCTAGTAGGACGACATGTGTTCTTATCTTCATGTGTTAGCGTAGACTGCTTCATCTTCCAGGGCTCGGTCAGATGAGACTGGTCTCGCATCATGCTAATTAAAAAAAGCAAGATATGTTACAAACACCTTAAAGTAGATTTTGTTGATTTAAACAATCTCTTTTAAAGAGGGGGTGAAAGGCTCATTTTCACTCAATCTCCTGTTAATATTGAGTACCTATAGAGTAGTACTGCATCCTTCATATCTCCAAAAAGTATTTAGTTTTATTATATTTATAAGAGAAAAATAGTATGTGCCGATTTTTTTCAGAAAAACACGAGCCGCTGGAGGAGTGACGTGTGGGCGGAGCTAAAGAATCACAAGCGCGAGTAGGCTTTTGCGTTGAGAGCGTTTGGAAGTTGTGACATTACCGCGAGGAAAAAAAAAACATCATCCAAAACAAACCATGGCTAACAGTCAGATTCAGCCGTTTATTTATGATCCAGAATCAGATCCCGAGGCTGAAACAGAACAAGAGCAGCAGCAGCAACGACTACAACAGCGTCTCTATGTCTATGTATTGAAACTGTATATATTTGCTTATGTAACCCCTCTCTCCCGGGTCCTTTCTGATGCTCCTCGCACTCGCTCTGAGCGGGGATCGAACCCGGGTCTCCGGCATTTTTGGAACAAAAATACTCCTTCAAACGTACAACTTAATTTTTGAAACTTTGTCCATGTTTAGCATGGGAATCCAACTCTTTAACAGTGTAAACTCAGTATGAATGAAATAGCATTTCACCCCCCCCCCCTTTAAGCTGTTAATGTTAAGGCACATGCAGTGTTGTTTTATAGTCAATGTTTTATACATTTGGTATCTACATCCAGTAGCCTTCAGTGTGTTACTATGAGTTGTGACAGCTGGCTGATGTGCGAATTTTCAAGGCAATATTTTTTTTTTTTCTCCTTTTCTGTTCCACATGTACAGTGGGTACGGAAAGTATTCAGACCCCCTTAAATTTTTCACTCTGTTATATTGCTGCCATTTGCTAAAATCAATTAAGTTCAATACGAATACAATTGAATACCGTGAAGTCTTTTTGGGAAAGATGCAAAAAGTTTTTCACACATGGATTTGGGGATCCTCTAGCATTCCTCCTTGCAGATCCTCTCCAGTTCTGTCAGGTTGGATGGTAAACGTTGGTGGGCAGCCATTTTCAGGTCTCTTCAGGGCTCAGGGCTCAGGCTGGGCCATTCAAGAATAGTCACGGAGTTGTTGTGAAGCCACTCCTTCATTATTTTGGCTGTGAGCTTAGGGTCATTGTCTTGTTGGAAGGTGAACCTTTGGCCCAGTCCGAGGTCCTGAGCACTCTGGAGAAGGTTTTTGTCCAGGATATCCCTGTACTTGGCCGCATTCATCTTTCCCTCGATTGTAACCAGTCATCCTGTCCCTGCAGCTGAAAAACACCCCCACAACATGACGCTGCCACCACCATGCTTCACTGTTGGGACTGTATTGGACAAGTGATGAGCAGTGCCTGGTTTTCTCCAAAAATACCACTTAGAATTAAGGCAAAAAGTTATATCTTGATCTCATCAGACCAGAGAATCCTTCAGGTGTTTTTTTTTTTTAGCAAACTCCATGGGGGCTTCTGTCGGGCCATTCTGCCATAAAGCCCCGACTGGTGGAGTGCTGCAGTGATGTTTGACTTTCTACAACTTGCTCCCACCTCCCGACTGGATCTCTGGAGCTCAGACACAGTGATCTTTGGGTTCTTCTTTTCCTCTCTCACCAAGGCTCAGCTCTAGGAAGGGTTCTGGTCATCCCAAACATCTTCCGTTTAAGGATATGGAGGTCACTGTGCTCTTAGGAACCTTAAGTGCAGCAGAAATGTTTTTGTAACCTTGGCCAAATCTGTGCCTTGCCACAATTCAGGCAGTTCCTTTGACCTCATGATTCTCATTTGCTATGACATGCACTGTGAGCTGTAAGGTCTTATATAGACAGGTGTGTGGCTTTCCTAATCAAGTCCAATCAGTATAATCAAACACAGCTGGACTCAAATGAAGGTGTAGAACCATCTCAAGGATGATCAGAAGAAATGCACAGCACCTGAGTTAAATATATGAGTGTCACAGCAAAGGGTCTGAATACTTAGGACCATGTGAATTTTCAGTTTTTCTTTTTTAATAAACCTGCAAAAATGTCAACAATTCTGTGTTTTTCTGTCAATATGGGGTGCTGTGTGTACATTAATGGGGGAAAAAATAACTCAAATGATTTTAGCACATGGCTGCAATATAACAAAGAGTGAAAAATGTAAGGGGGTCTGAATACGCTCCGTACCCACTGTACATACTATGTACTCGTTTTAGTAATTACAATAACTGGGTAATAACTAAATACTAACCCTTAACCTATCTCTAAACCTAAAACATGTAGTTACCAGTACTTTATTAGGCAAGTACATTACAGGTAAGCGCATGTTTTGTTAAAGAGGTGGTTGACTGTTTTTCTAGGCTTGATTGGTGCAGTTTAACACATCTTATTATATCTTTATAGTTATCATTATTGGTGTGAACGGGCATTAAACTGACATAATTTAAAAAAGCAATATCTCTGTTTGCATTGTACTTTCAGCATCGTAACTTTACAGATATTGTTAATGCTGAAAAAACATTACACACTGATTAAAATGTAAAAAGTGAAATCACATTCAACCACCCCTTTAAATAAAATGTAACCAAGTTCCATCTAGTAATTATTATTATTATTTTTTTACATACATGACACAAACAACACGTCAATAAATGTCTGATGAGAACTGATGCACTGCCCAGAAATAGACTTCTGCATTACGAAGCTGTGAAAGATTAAACAGTTTGCACTGAGGCAAAGCTACTCACCCCCCAGTTGTCATAAACACGGTCTTTCGGGCAATTTGTGTAAATATCCACATCACTGCCTTTCTCTTCTTTACTGCTTTTCATAAAATGATAGATACAAATCATTAGTAAAAGTTCTGCTAAACAGTTATGTAACAAACATTATATATACACTACAGTCAAAAGTTTGAAATCATTAAGATGGCCTGAGAGAGTTTAGTTTATACTATATATATACTTTTCTAAATCAGACTTGTTTTGGGTTGTTTTCATTTCATTCTGCTCATTCTTCATTAGAGGTAGATGTGCGGATCTCTTCCCACTGAAAAAGAGGGATTTTAAAATTGCCAGGATATAAAGGATTATAAAAAACCACTGATTGAGTGAGTCAGTGAATGAGGGATGAGAGATCCTTACCAGCGTCTTCTCACAGCATACACTAAAATACAGGCTAAAACGACCACAACAGCTGATGCAACAGCAATGCATATTATGATTACTGTGAAAAGAAACAAGTATGTAAATGAATTATATGCAATAATTATTGCAATTATTATTATGCAATAAATCAAGGTATGTGTTTTTAAAGATGAAGTCTCACAATTTCGAGGAGCTTCCAAAGTTATGGAAGAGCTTCCCAAACTGTTATTGGCAAAGCACAGGATAGTCTCAGGGAAACCCAGCCAACCCTGTAAGGTGAATATGGTAAGAGACTCGTTTTGTTTAAAGCTGGTGCTGGAGAAGGCTTTCGAGGAATCTGGACCAAACCACTTGACTTCACTGGGAGGGTTGGAGTCCACAATACAGACACAAACCGTCAAAATCTTAGACATGCAAGAAGATTCACTTTTAATCTCAGGAGGATCTAGACAGACAGACAGAAAGACAGATAGAGTATTAGCTATCATACATTATAAACAATGATCACTAAAATATACCAGTTTAAACTGTTGAACCAAGGCCTTACACAATATATTAAGTTTCCGAGGACCAGAACTGTTTTTTCCCTCTGTGTTAAAGGCTGTACAGGAAATGGCCTCAGTATGTCGAGACACTCTCTCCAGTTTGTAAGTAGGGCTCTTTGCTAACATCGTCCCATTCAAGCTGAACCACTGGTAGCTGTTCGCAGGAGGATTGCTGTCACTGGAGCAGGACAGTTCCACAGAGTCATTCTCCTTCACTGAGGGTTTAGTGACCACGCTTACATTATATGGAGGATCTGATTGAGACAAAATGTTAATAAAATGGCAAACATTCCGTTCCGAGGTACCAAATGTGTCATAAAACCTCAGATGCCAATAAATGATTTTAATTTTTTACGAATGTAGCAGCCTTTCAGTGATAAAAATGCTACAATGGACACACCTTAAAGAAATATTCCAGGTTTAAAAAAAATAATTAAATAAAATTAAGATGCAAGGTCAGTACACCTATAAAAGGAAATGAATGGAGCATTTTTTTTTTTTTTTTGCAGGACTTAATAACGGAACATTAAGTTAATATATTGAGAAAAATGTATATTTTTGTCCTGCTCCTGCTCATGTCTCGCACATTCTGACTTTCAACGTCACCTCACTTTGTTGCAGCAAGCAAAAGGAAGGTGGATTCTTCTCTCCGTCACATTCGATTGAAGAACTTTAAGAATATCCAGAACTGCCTAAGTAAACCTTTTTGTTGTTGTTGCTCAGTAGATAAATCACTCAATAACATTACTTTCATTAAAAACACATTTAAATGGGGGGTGAAATGCTCGTTTTCACTCAATATCCTGTTAATCTTGAGTACCTATAGAGTAGTACTGCATCCTTCATAACTCCAAAAAGTCTTTAGTTTTATTATATTCATAAGAGAAAGATAGTCTGTACCGATTTTTCCCGGAAAAACACGACCGGAGGCGTGACGTGTGGGCGGAGCTAAAGAATCACAAACGCGAGTAGGCTTTTGTGTTGAGAGCATTTGGAAGCTGTGACATTACCGTGAGGAAAAAAACATCATCCAAAACAAATCATGGATAACAGTCAGATTCAGCCGTTTATTTATGATCCTGAATCAGATCCCGAGGCTGAAATTTAACAAGAGCAGCATCAGCAACGTCTCTATGTGGTATGTACTGAAACTGTATATATTTGCTTAGCGGTTTTGGAAAATGACTAAGTTCCACTTTGTCGTCTTTTTTTTTTTTTTTTAACTGTATATGTGGAAAGTGCAGTTTGATGACAACATTGCATGTTGTTTACTTGATGTGCTCACGCGCCGATAGCTAAGTTAACAACACAGAGATATTTGAAGCAGTTTTACTCACCGCATGCGGTTCCAACACACGATCGTGACCCTTTTTCGTTGGGACTGCATTATCCTTAAGAAATAAACGATGTGCAAATCCGGCGTCAAACTGGGCCTTGTTTGTAAAACAAGCATCTTCGAAATGCAGGGAACAAACACAAACACTTGCACAACTCCGTTGATGCTCTGTAAAAATAAACTCCATCCACTGGTCCCTTAATGCTGTTTTTTTTTTGGTAATCTGTGCAGGGTTGTCTTGCCCTGGCAACCAAAAACACACTCCTTTTGTGACATTTCGCGACGCTCTCGCTCTGATCAGTGAATGTATGTTGTGCTCTCAGTGCTCTGCTCTACGGGAGCGTGCGCTCTTCCGGCAGAAGTGCCCTGAGGACCCATATAAGGAAATTCCGCTCCATCTAACGTCACACTCGAAAAAAACTTTCCGAAACTTGTGACAAACCGGAAGGCGTATTTTTGGAACAGAAATACTCCTTCAAACGTACAATTTAATTTTTGAAACTTTGTCCATGTTTAGCATGGGAATCCAACTCTTTAACAGTGTAAAAAACTCAGTATGCATGAAATAGCTTTTCACCCCCCCTTTAAACAGTTTTATTTTTCAGTTCTTTTTCCCATTTCCTGTGCACTCATCCGGGCCAGTGGGAGTGCAGACCACTAAAACTTTGAGTATTTTAACGATTATGGATTGCACTTTCATTGTAATTATTGCAATTGTCTCACAGTAACTCAGAGTTGCAGACTTGAATCAACTTCAACTTAACTAATCAGCTAATCCTGGAATATTTCTTTAACTTTAAAAATGGCAGGTGTAATTTTTTCCATGTTAAAAAATGGTTTCTCTAAATAAGAAAGGTTCAGTCACACATAATACTTGATACTTACACTGGACTTTAATTTTCTGAGGACCAGAACTGTTTTTTCCCTCTGTGTTAAAGGCTGTACAGGAAATGGCCTCAGTATGTCGAGACACTCTCTCCAGTTTGTAAGTATGGCTCTTTGCTAACATCGTCCCATTCAAGCTGAACCACTGGTAGCTGTTCGCAGGAGGATTGCTGTCACTGGAGCAGGACAGTTCCACAGAGTCATTCTCCTTCACTGAGGGTTTAGTGACCACGCTTACATTATATGGAGGATCTGAATGAGACACAATTTTGATAAAATGCTATGTATAATGTCAATGGTCTGAGCAGTCTAACATTCAGTTCATTTTAGGTGTTCCTGGTTGCTTAAACACAACATAACTCAACTCAATTCCCCAGACTTCCTATATGGCATATATATACCTCATCAACATCACAGGCTATACTGGCCCTGGCCAGGCAGCTGGGGGGTGAAATAAAATCATTGAATGCCTGGTCCAACCCCAGCACACATCAACTAAAATATCCAGTCAGGCTTCTCTCATGGCCTAGTAATAAACCGACCCATGCCAAAAAACAATAACAAAAAACTCTTCTATAGGGTTTCGGAAGGAAGCGTATGCAGGCCGAAAGATGCTAAAAACTTCTTTCTCCTTCACCTCTTCCTCTCTGTACTCCTCCTCCTCTTCCTTCATTTCTTCCTCCACTCCTTCCTCCTCCTTCTCTCTGGTGTCCCTGACCTCTTCCTTCTGTCTCTCTGGATCCATTGTTACGCACCTGAATGACCGTTTTTTTCCCTTTTATCTCTCCATCAAAGGTTGTGATTGGTGTGCGATACATTGTCAATACAGCAGCCCTCCTCCTGAAGCCAGCAAACGGCCTCGGCTACAAGCCCAAAGTGAGTGAGCTCGGAAAACAGTACTAAACTTAATGTTTTTGAGGTTAATTTAGTTCACAGTAGCTTCATATATAGGCCTTATAATGTGACCAGCTACATGACAGGATGTGGTGTGCTAAGCTGTTTTTTTTTTCTCCATTTTAACTTAATTTTAGATTAATGTATGAATTGAATAGTGATTGTGTGACCTATATGAGGGAACAGTCAGTGATACCCTTGGTAGTAATATCAAATGATAGCCTATGACGATGTCATCAGGATACACATACACCGGTAGGCAGTGGCCCACCTTACGGCCACCACGATGTGGTCACAAAGAATTTATAGTTTACCCACCTCTTTTTTTACCACTACAACTCTGTTTGTAAATAACCATATGGTGTAAGCACCAAGAAATATAAGTATTTTTGTGTAGAGTTTTGCAGTAACAGTTCACCAAATGTGACTCATGTCAAAGCAGGGGAATAGTGTTTATAGTTTTTAACAATCGAGAAAAACTGTAATAGAGGCTTTTTTATAATTAAACTTAAGTTTTCAAATAAGGTTTTCAACTATAGGGGGCCTCTGCAAACTTTCAGTTTGACCACGAGACTACATAATATAGTTATAATAAATTATATAAATATAATTAAACATAAAATAAAATCAAGAGTTCAAAACAAAACAAAACATATATCCTTGCTCCTCAAATAGGGTTATTTTGAACGAAAAGATACAGTTTTTGAACATCTGAAATCACCAAATGAATTGTGATTAATTAATTTAATGACAGTTTCTTTTTCAAAGAAAGCATTTAGCAGATGCTTTTTATCCAATGTGACTTACACTGCATTCAGGCTAACATTTTTTACCTAATATGTGTTCCCTGCGAATCGAACCTACAACCTTTCGCAGCTAATGCAATGTTCCACCACTTGAGCCACAGGAATACTGATAAAAAGATATGAATTTACATCTGATCATTTGTCTTAAACTCACAGAACGGACTTACATTTAACTTTGAGTGTTTTGTATCCTGTCACCTTCTTCCCGTTAAAGTCTGCAGAGCAGCTGAGATGTTTGTTGTGGTCTTCTCTAGAAGGAGTGAAGGTCAGGCTGTAATATGTAAGCTTCCATTGACCAAGATTCTGTGATGGACTCGATTGTTTGCCACCATGGCTCCAGGTGACACGAGGCAGGTCTGATGGACAGGAATGAGACACGGCACAGGTAGCAGTCACCAGTTGCCCTGATGTCACTTCTTCTTCCACAGAGACGGTAGGATTCTCTGGTGTTTCTGGTGAAGACACACTAATTGTTGACACAATCTCACATGTTTTTTTTCCATCCTTTTTTCCATAATGCTTGATAAGTTCATTAAAATATGGATTTACATACTGCACAACAATTCATATTAATGACATCCGGATAACTTTAATCATCATGTTGTGTTTTGGTCATTTTAATACAGAGAGGAACACCCCATCCCCTCAACCCTTACCATTCACTTTTATGGAAACCATATCTTCTTTCTTTTTATAGGAGTACTTGTCCAGATCTTTAATCTCAATCCGGAACATGAATGATCCAGCGTCACTGCTTCTCAAAGAGCTGATATTCAAAGAACAGTCATTTTTGCGCAAATCACCAATCAGACTAGTGCGACCTTTGAACGAGTTGATGATTTTTGAGTTGTCTGTATGGAATACTGTTGATTCTTCATTTCCTTTGTACCAAATCCCTGTAAATTCTGTGTACGTTTTTCCCTTTGCTGGGTAGCTGAACGTACAGGGAATCAGCACACATGATCCAGATAAACCCACCACTGATTTATTCCCTGCAATGCTCCATCCATTAGCATTAGCAGATGACACTGAAAGAAGAATAAATCAAAATTATTATAATTTTTTCTCGACAATTTTGTGACCAATTAAAATATTTTATATAATCTGAAAATTTCAATTTTAAAGTTATATAAATGATAGTACATCATAAACATTTTCTAACAGTTATCCTTTTGTATGAATATTTTTCCAAGACACTGTAAGAGTGGTTTCCCTACAGTGGCTCAGGCTGTAGGATTGCTATCAGCACCTCTGCGTCTTCAGGAATTCCAAATAAGAATTTTGTTATTCAAGATATGTTTGGGAAAAGAAAGCAGATGTCTGATTATTTTTGACCCTACAAAACTCATCACGGTACACCTATAGTTTCTTCCCCATAGATGACTGGACGTACTCTGTAATTCCTTTGTGTGAGGAATGAGTCATTTAACTTTAATTTTAACACTGCATGGACTAAGAGCAGAAAATATTTTACTGATGTGTGTGTAAAATTCACTACAACAAGACTAAACAGTGATTATTTACAAGTTAAAACAGCGGTCAAAAATTATAACCATTTTATCAAGTTAAATTTTACTAACCTCTGAGCCAGAGAAATAGTGACAAACAGCTCCAGAAAACCATCTCAGCTTTAAAGTTCAGTGCCTGGAAATGAACAGCTGTCATCGGAATTTAATTTACCAGTAAGCACAGTACCACAAAGTATTGTTTTTGAATGACAGAACATGGTTTCATTTTTCAGTGTTAATGGAGCCTGTGCAGTCCTACATTTGCAATGGATTAGTTATTTAATAAGGAATTTAAATATTCACTTTATAATAATATAAATATATGAATTAGTAACTTACTGTTCTGTCTTCAAACTGTGCCTGAGTTCATCAGAAGAAGACTTATGCACTACATATCCGAGAGCTTCCTTCCCCCCTACATCTGGCTGAGCATGAGGTTTGTGATAATTTAGTCACTTCCTATTTCAAAGGTTTCTGAAATACTGGCTGTACACATTCAGCACATACATAATATATACACACACACACACACACACACACACACACACACATACATACATACATACATACATATATATATATATATATATATATATATACAGTGTACATAAAGTGGTTTGAAATATATATATATATATAAGGTAATATATATATATATATAAGGTTTTTATTATTAAGCAAAACTACATGGCCCTTTGTGAGGACATTTTTGCCCCCTAAACCTAATAACTGGTTAATAACAGTCAATTTGCATGGTTTTCAAGCAAAAAAATAGCCTTTTTAAGGTCAAGCCACAGGATCTCAATAGGATTCAGGTCAGGACTTTGACTAGACCATTCCAAAGTCTTCATTTTATTTTTCTTCAGTCATTCAGAGGTGCACTTGCTGGTGTGTTTTGGATCATTGTCCTGCTGCACAACTCAAGTTCGCTTCAGCTTGAGGTCAAGAAGAGATGGACGGAAATTCTCCTTCAGGATTTTGATAAACAGCAGAATTCATGGTTCCATTTATCAAAGCAATTCTTCTAGGTCCTGAAGCAGCAAAACAGCCCCAGACCATCACACTACTACCACCATGTTTGACTGTTGGTTTGAAGTTCTTTTTATGAAATGCTGTGTTGGCTTTACACCAGATGTAATGGGACACATTCCAAAAAGTTGTCTCGTCAGTCCACAGAGTAATTTCCCAAAAGTCTTGGGGATTATCAAGAAGTGTTCTGGCAAAACCGAGACAAGCCTTTGTTCTCTTTGCTCAGCAGTGGTTTTCGTCTTGGAACTTTGCCGTGCAGACCATTTTTGCCCAGTCTTTTTCTTATGGTGGAGTCATGAACACTGACCTTATCTGAGGCAAGTTCAGTTCTTTAGATGTTGTTGTGGGGTCTTTTGTGACCTCTTGGATGAGTCGTCACTGTGCTCTTTGGGTTATTTTGGTCAGCCGGCCACTCTTGGGAAGGTTCTCCACTGTTCCATGTTTTTGTCATTTGTGAATAATGGCTCTCACTATGGTTGACTGGAGTCCCAAAGCTTTATAAATGACTTAAATAAGACTTCTTCACACAGGGCCATGTAGTTTTGGATTTAGTTTTCCCTTAATAATAAAAACCTTAATTTAAAAACTGCATGTTGTGTTTACTTGTGTTATCTTTGACTAATATTTAAATGTGTTTGATGATCTGAAACATTAGAGTGTGAAAAACATGCCAAAAAAAAGGGAGCCAACACTTTTATATATATATATATATATATATATATATATATATATATATATATATATATATATATATATATATATATATATATATATATATATATATATATAAACTTAACCACTGAGTTGTGCCCGCTTTTGGAAGGCCAAACAAAGTAGTTTTACTTTCACAACAAAACACACAGCATCTTGACAACATGGTGGCTTGAGTGGCAGCATCAATAAATTTATGCTTTCTTTCTTTGCGTGAAAATTTGGTTGGTGTTATGCAAATCTTCCGACATTGTGACATAGACATGTGGGGGCGTGCTTATACAAGGCATTTTAGGAGGCTGAGGATGAGTCTTAACTTTTATAAAGAATATCTCTTTGGTTTTGAGACTTTAGTGTTTGCAACTTTAGGGATTTTATCTATTCACGAACAGCTTGCAATACTCCAAAGAGAAAGGAAAACTTGAAATCGCATCATATGACACTTTAATATGCTCATTTGCTGCTCAAGAACATTTCTTATTATTAATTTATAATATATTTATTAATTATTATTATTATTATTTTCCCAACATTATAAATTTGTTCAATGTTACTTCTGATAAATTTTATGCACATTTGATTAATAAATGTATTATTTTTATTTTATTATTATTATTTTATTTTTTAACACAAATGTATTCTTTTTTTTTCTTACCACATATGTTTGAATGGTATTGTTTCCATATAAATGTTAAGCAGCAAAAACTGTTTTTAGCAAAGGTAGTAATCAGAAATGAAAAAAACTGAAAATTCAGCTTTGATTAAATTACATTTTAAAACATATTCACACAGAAAATAGGTATTTTAAATTATAATAATATTTTAACATTTTTCATTTAACATTTTTACTATATTTTTAATCAAATAAATGCAGTAGTGATGAGCAGGGGACTTACATAAAAAAAAAAAACATCATACCAACCTCTAACTTCTTAACAGTAGTGCATGTTTGAGCTTTTACCTACTAGTCATTTGGTTGAACAGACACACTAGTCAACAGTTGAAGTGGATCAAACCCTCAATCAGTAGTTTTTGTCATACGCACAGGAAACAGAGTTACACTATACAATGAAATTCTTACTCTTTGAATCCTCTAGCAGCTCGAGACATGAGAATAACACAAAGACATATAATGAAGTGAAAAGTGCTAGTGCATGCATGAATAAGTGTGATTTCATATTAGGGTATAAAGTGACCAGTGTGTTGTAAACAGTCAAATATGCATGTAAAAAAAGTCCACGTGAGGTAGGTTGTGGACAAACTATGTTGTGCATTATACTCAAAGTCCATTTTACAATAATAAGGCGAAGAGTCAATGTACTTTATGACAGCAATTTACCAGCACTACTGATGGCCTGAGGGTAAAGGCCATCTCTCGGTCTTGATGTTCTAGCTCTAAAACTCTGAATGTAGGTGTGAAAGTGTAAGTGTGAAAAGGATATGCTGGGTGCGACTAATAATATATATATATATATATATATATAAAATACACACACACAAACACACACGGGTAGACATATAATCTCTAAACAACACAAACTGGGAGGACTAGGGCTTAAACACAAGATAATTGGGGGGAAACACAGGTGCATGGAATGTTACAATCAACATGGGACATGGAACACATGGAGGGAAAATACAACAGAGTCCAGGAGCGTGACATACATTGTAACGATTGGAAGGAGGGAAGGAAGCAAGTGCGAGTTAAAGATAATATTTAATAAACAGTCATACAAACAAATAACAAGGAGACAGGAGGCTGGGTGAGTGCTGTAGGTCTGGTAGCAATCCGGGGAGTGAAAATGTTCAACAGTGATCCAGGGTGTGGTGGTGAGTAGGCAGCAGGAGATCGTGACATAGGAACTGCAGTAAGCGAGCCGTGAAGGTGAAGTGTGAAGTCCGTGGAAGGTGAGGAGTGGATGGTAGTGATGTGACATTTGAACCGAGGCGTCGGAGCTTGTGTCGAGAAAAAAGGGGCATGCCAGATGAAGCCACGATTTGAGGCTTGTGTTGGTAACATGGAAATCACGTTACTGATGACAAACGAGGCCTCGGTTTGTGTGGACACGTCATCGGTTCGGTCTGAGTGTCGTTTCTGCATAAAGGGGGTTCGAAACTCACGCCACTTTGTGGGTGTTGTCAGGAGTAGATGAATCAGTTGTAGTAGAGTGAGAGAGTCAGAGTTAGATAGTTGTGTCATCGTCGTTATTGTGTCATACATGTGTTAGGGCTGTATATTATTAGATTATATCAGGTTATATTACTTATAGTATATTGTTATTATTAATTAAAGTAGTCATATTATAGTATTGTTATATTAATTAGATAAGATTTTTTGGATTGCTTTGGTTTTTTGAATTTGGACTGGATTGCTTTTTAATTTGGATTGCCCTTTTGGATTTGTTTGCTTTTTGTGACCTCTTCCTTTTTCCTTGAAATGGAGCCAGCAAGAAAGAGGAAATCCTCCCCTGTCTGGGAGTTTTTTTAAATGGTGGGTCAAAATAAGTTATGTGTATTATTATTGTTTCACTGTCTTGATCTAAAATGAATACTCACTGTATTATATTGTCGTTTGGGTTTCCAGGTGAAATGCTTGCTGTGCCTAAAGGAGCTGACATACAACAATAACACCACCTCCATGCTCAGGGATTATCGAGCACTGCACGAGCAAGCACAGACTACTAACAATCTTTATCAGTCAAATCCAATCAATATTTACGGGGAAGTCGTGGCCTAATGGCTAGAGGGTTGGACTCCCAATCGAAGCAAAAATTCTGAGTATGGGTCACCATACTTGGCTGAATGTCACTTCACTAATATTTATCCGAAGTGAACCTCACAAGATCTGAGGATGCACTTGTATATTGGGCTTAACATAAACATCTGTATCCTCATTTATACAAGCTGGTACTGACATTTTCTATGTTCCCCCAGAAAGAGAAACATATTTTATTTGATACCCAGGTAATGGATAAATGTCTGCTCAGGTCATTGATTCAGTATTACACATGACACAAGCTTTAAACATATTTTTCGTAAATCGTTTGATTATAAACTTGAAATTCTTGAAAGACCATACTGTACATAACTCATTTATGAACACTAACTTAACAACAGCAATAATAATAATAATAAATTATAAATAAATAAAGATTACATGACCACAATCAGTCCCCCACTTCCGTCCCCCAATCTGTCAGAGTTGAGTTGGTCCACAACAAGCACGCGCAAATGTGTCATTTTTTTAATGGCTACAGAAAATGAATCAAAATGGACAGACGTCAATTGAGTGGTTTTGCAAAAAGAAAGTTAAAGAAAGACAAGGACACTATTTGTTGGAACTAATTGGAACTAATTGTTCCAGGGATCAAAGTTTTTTTTCAAACGAGTAAAGAATGAGCACAGGACGACAATAACACAGAAGCGATTGACTGCACTCTCCATGTTTACCATTGAAGTTAAAGTTAAAACATTACTGTCTACAGCCTCGAGAGGGCGCTCTATGCTGCTCAGTGCTCCTGTAGTCTACCACTCAAGACACAGAGCGCCCTCTCGCGGCTGTAGACAGTAATGTTTTCTCTTGGTTCTTGATTCTAAATTAATTAAACTTATAGTCCAGTGCGAATTATATATGTTTTTTTCCTTGTCATAACGTATTTTTGGACTGATGCGATTATTACTTAGGTGCGACTTAAAGTCCGAAAAAACCGGTAGTTAATAAATTACATTTGAGAAATCATCTTAATTATGTCTAGTGCCCAGGGGCACCACACTGTCTTAATACGGCCCTGTCACTAGTGGATGGGTTATGGTTCCGATGACAAAGACAATCCAGCGTCGAGAAGAAACATGAAACGGGACAGAGAGATCAGGATATAACACTGGGACTGCATTCAACGCACTGACAAACACAAGACGAAAGACAGGGCAACATGTAGGGATCGGGTAATGAGTAGCAGCCGGTGATAATGAACAATTAACGGAGACGCCCACATGAAACAATCAGTGCTGACGCAAGACACACACAAACACACACACACACACACACTCCACCCACATAGTGCAAAACCCAAGGCCACGGTTTACCAACAGTGACACACATACAGTTGATTTTGAAATTACACCGTAGGCGCAGAACAGAAACTTTTCAAATATATTATGTTTCAGTAAATGTGGGTTATAGTCCTGTTAACCTTTGACATCCACTGGCTCAAAGAAAAATACCAGAGAAAACATGACAGTAAGATGTGAGGTGATGTTTACCCACACAGAACTCTAAGTTATACATTTCAACCATAAATCTTAAAGTTGTTCCAAAACTGCATACATTTCTTTCTTCTGCTAATCATAAATGAACATATTTCTTCAAAATATACACACGTATTTTTTAAGAATGTGGGTAACCAAACTGGTTTCTGGTCCTCATTGATTCCATTTTTATTACCATATTGTGGTACTCATTTGGGAACAGCAACTGAGTGGTTACCCACATTCATAAAAATGAACTGAATTCATGCGGGTCACCGTGAGGAAAGACAGCAGAACCCATTCTAATCAGTAATTCGGTGGCACGGAATGACACGACAAATACCCCACAGTAAACTTTTGTCCCATTCTATTTCTGACATACTCCAAGCGCTCACGCTTATTCTGACATGAACGAGAGATGGATTGCTAATGTGGTGTGACACTACAATGCTAGACCATACATGTACAATTTAGTGGGCAGGGCTAAAAAAGTAATATTGTATCAGTAGTTGTTGACCATTTTCTGCAAATTGCAAATTAAATTGAATTCAGCCCTCCCTTTAGAGAAGCTATACGGGCCATCACAGGTAAAGATGTCATTGTTTGAGACAGCAGAGAGCAATGAGATTTCTTTACAAAGGTAAATAAAGGAATTATATTTACTTAATTATTCTATAAACCGATGGTATTGTGAATATTAATGTACTTTATCATCATTGTGTCAGTGTTTTATTCGCAGGAACAACAGTGATGAAATGCTGTCTTCTAGCTTCATTAGGTTCCAGCCTCTGTTACTAGGTCAAAAATACATTTTTGGAATTAGCAACTGTGCCGTTGGATGAGAAGCAGAAGAAATCATACTCACAATAGGGTTTTAAGTAGAAAAACAAGACAAATGCCTTGAAATAATCTGATAGATGTCATGAGGTGTGGCAACCATAGTATTAGTGAAATAATTCTAATAATGTATAATATATAATAATAATAATAATAAAGGTTCAGTCAGTTGAATTTTCTGCACATCAACGGCCTGTAGTCAATTATTCCTTTACAGGTGTCCCTATATTGTATTTGTAACACTAAATGGCTGAATTCTGTGTGTATTAAAAAAACAAGTTGTAATTTTTATTTATAAATCCACTAAAATCATAACTCTTCTTTGAGAATTTGATCAATTCTAAATCACAATAAGTGTTGGAGATTATTTATCCGAAGATGGCTATCATTCATATATAGCAAATTCATATTTGGAATGCTGATTTGGACATGTTTTCAGAAATAGGGTACAATTGATCATTTATCAAAATCCATGGCATCCACTGACAATGAATGAAGGGAGGAACCTTTTTAAAGACAAGCAGGAGCAAATCAAATATTATTTAAATATTTGAATGGAACCATTTTCTGAATATTTCCAAAACACACTTTTACAAATCAAATCCACCTCATTCTTTCAAGAGGTTTTTAAGAGGTCCTGACATTAGTCCTGACAATAGGTGTCCGTATATTAACTGGTCTGCCAACTTTGTGGATTTTCCTCCTGTACAAAGGCAGGATTGTACATTTCCCAGTTATGCACTGAAATTTGCTCCTGCTTAGACTCCCGTGCTGATGATAGATGGCAATAACGGATGCGATTGTCTCGTGCAAGATTTAGTTTTGCCATTCTGTAGTCTTTCCTGGACAGTACTTTTGAAGGTTTGTCTTTCCATAAGGTGTCTGCAAAAGGAACTTTGTCCTTTGGGTCATCCTCAGTGAGTTTTTCATTTCTCCTAATATTTTTTCTAGAGTCCTGGGTCATCAGATGCCTAGATGTTCCATTGCCCATGATATATTGTGGAATGTGATGCTCTGGAAAAAAGAAAGAAAAACAAAACAATAAAATGGTTAAAATTCTTGCACAGTAATTATAAAATATGAACATACATAAACCATACTCATTATATGCGAAAGTAAATAAGCAATTCACTGACTTTACCTGAGATGATTACGAATCAATGTCTCAGTTGGTTTGCAGTTGTTTTTGGGATTTAAATAGTGCTGAGTACCCCATACTGAACTTCAGCTCTGATTGAGTGATGTGAACAGCTTTGTGTTAGCGGTTTCTGTTATGTGACTGGATTGAGGAAATTAAATAGGATTACAGAGCACAATGGATCCTCTGATCAATCAGTTGGTCAGTGATGAAGCATTATACTCACAACCATTGATAGCAGGTATTTGAACTGTCATTGATTCAATAAGCTCTGTTTTGACTGACTAATGTGATTGCATTTGAAGAGTTTTCAGAAAATGTCTTATCCAACCATTTCAATGGCATCTATTAACCTCAACTGAGATAAACTGGGGAAATTTAGTGCTTTATTACTTGCTTAAAACCCTCATTTTTATAAATCGTATTGAGTTACGCCGGGCATATTCTTTCAAACACTTCTTTAAATATGGAGTATTAACTTGTTCTCCAGTTATTATTGTGCCATTTTTATCATTAAATTCATATTCATCGAAGGAGGTAAGCCATGTAGGGCCTTGAAGAACCAGCGGGTCACATCTCATTGGTGAAACAATTAATTTATGTTTGCGTTTGCATTCTGGAGATGTTCATTGCTGTCTTTTTAATATGTTTTTGCAGTGTCGAGCAATGTAGCCAATCACAGACATATCTGTTAATTTATTAAATGCAATGTCGAATCAGAGGTGTTTTAGTTAGAACCCACTATGCATCGAAACAGTTTTTGCTCAATGCTGAGTAAAGAATTCTCTTACAGTAACAAACAAAGTGTAGATACAATGCACATTATTGGCTGGCTGTTTAGTGTAAAGAGCTTCATTGATTATAATGAACATCTGTATTCGGTTGTTAAGTGATGACGTAAGAAGCGCTGTTTCTGGGTCCAAGCCTCAACTCGCTTCACTTGAGAATACGACCTCAGCAGCCGTTTATGAGCACTGTTTATTCATATTAATCATTTAAGCTAAATGCTTTCAAACTTACGGTATACACTACAGTCTCCGTGCTCACAGCATCCCAAACACAAATAATTTTTATATATATTTTTTTATATTTATATTTTCATTGTCTGCCTATCTGGGACTTCGGTATGGAGTTAAAGGTTAAGATTATAACTTTTTCGCTAGTATTCTATCACATTGTGAGTTTATATTAGCACCTTTTGTTGTTTACTCGTGGTAACTGAACGGACACGGAAGCGCTGCTATGTGATGTCAGACTTAACAAGCGAATATAAATAATGCAGGCTTCACTCCCGTAACTTGCAGATGATGGTGTAAAGATATGGTATGTCAAAGTCACATATCAGAAGCACACCCAGTTTTTTCATTGCGGAACTGTTGGTACACCATTGGTCAGGCTGGTGTTTAATTGAGTATATACACATACTTTGAAGGTTTATAGGGCCTGTGTTGATTTCTCAAAATGATTTGCTTTGACACTAACTGCATACAGCTACGACCAAGGCACGCACACATCAATACTGCGTAATGTTTGTCATTATGAACAACAGTTATTTACTGTATTTGCATTATTGTAAGGCTATGGTTGGGTTATGTGTAATAAGACACAATCTAATAGGTGGCAAATCTAATTTAGTGTTATTTTGCAGCCGTAACTCTACCCATTATAGTCACAACAGCGCACTTGCATGAAGGTAGACTACAGGAATGCACTGGCAGAAAATGTTCATAAAATAATGGATTACATTTGCGGATTGTTTCATGGCAAACCCTACCACATGCCCTCAAAACACATGGAATGACGTGGCTGAATCATTAATTTAAAAGATTGTCATTTGCCACAATTTACTGCCATTAAAAGGACACATTATATATGTATTTATTTAGTTTTTTGTTATCCAAAAATCAAAGTAATACTATATGTCTTTAGAACAACAACAATGAGAGAGAGAGAGACAGAGAGAGAGAGAGCGCGCGCGAACAGTTACTAAGTCCACCTCTGGTCATATTTACAACATATTTTACCATGATACTTAGATCTTTTCTATTTTATGACTTAGAATGATATTTAAACTCAATTATTCTATACATAATATATAAACACACTTTGTCTTTATACATTAAATGTAAAAAGAGTTGATATTCATACACAGTACTTTTGTTTTCAGTTGCAAGACATTTTTTTCCTCTGAACATCTTCAGTGAATAATAAGATCTAAATTAGTCAAACATTTGTTTTCCTCTTTGTTCCTTCTCTGTATCCATCATTTCTAGCAGGATGTCACGTGCCCTTTTCTTCATGTGTTAGCGTAGACCACTTCATCTTCCAAGGCTCTGTCAGATGACAATAGTCTCTTATCACCCTAATCACAAAATGAAATTAGGTTACAGACATCTCGAATAAAGTAGATTCCATTCAGTAAATACTCACTTTTAATTATAAATGTTGAGTCACATGCAGTTTTGTTTTATAGTCAGTGTTTAGCTTTTCTCTTCAGTGTGCTACAGTATATTAATAGCCATCTAGTGTGCAAAGTGTGCAAAGTTTTCATGAACTTTGCACACTGGGGAAGTCGTGGCCTAATGGTTAGAGGGTTGGACTCCCAATCGAAGGGTTGTGGGTTGTGGGTTCTAGTCTCGGGCCGGACGGAATTGTGGGTGGGGGGAGTGCATGTACAGTTCTCTCTCCACCTTCAATACCATGACTTAGGTGCCCTTGAGCAAAGCATCGAACCCCCAATGCTCCCCGGGCGCCGCAGCATAAATGGCTGCCCACTGCTCCGGGTGTGTGCTCACAGTGTGTGTGTGTTCACTGCTCTGTGTGTGTGCATTTCGGATGGGTTAAATGCAGAGCACAAATTTTGAGTATGGGTCACCATACTTGGCTGAATGTCACTTCACTATCACTATCACTATGAAATAAATTTGTATTGCTAATAACACAAACAAAACTCACACCAAAAATCAACACCTCCAAGAACAGTGAGAAAGTCACACTCACCACCGAGTTGACATAAACATGACTGTTTGTGTAAAAGCCTCCATCACTGCGCTCTTCTTCTTTACTGCTTTTCATAAAGTTATAAATAAAGTACAAATCATCAGTAAAGGTTTTGTTATATAACAAATAAACATACGTTATATAACGTAACAAACATTATATCATACACTATAGTCAAAAGTTTGGAATCATTAAAATTTTTAAATGTTGTGTTTTATGATACGAGACCTTTCTGCTGACCAAAGCTGTGAAAAACCAATAATATATATATAAAAAAAAAACATTACATCAATTTTATTTTTATTTATTCTTATTTTTTTACTGGCAAGGACTTGTCTGCTTCATTACTCCAGTCTTCAGTGTCAAGTGATCCTTCAAAAATCATTCTAATATGCTGATTTGCTGAAACATTTCTTACTATTATCAATTTTGAAAACAGTTATGCTGTAACATTGACAATAATAAGGAAAGGATTCTTGAGCAGCAAATCGACAATATTAGAATATATTATATATTCAGTTTTTTTTTTAAAGAGACCTTATTTCAAAAACATTTAAAATATTAATGATTCCAAAATAATTACTGGTAACATATACTTTTCTAAATCCAACTTGTGTTGGGTTGTCTTCATTTGAGTCTGTTTATTCTTCATTACAGTTTGTTGCACAGCTCTGTTCCTACTGAAATAAAAGAGGCATTTTAATGGTGCCAGGAAACAAAGGAGGAAAAAGAAAGATGGAATAACAAGACACACAAAATGAGAAAGTGTTGTATAGCTTACGAGATCCTTACCAGTGTCTTCTCACAACACACATAAGAATACAGACTAACACAACTGCAAATGCTGATGCAACAACAATGTATATTAAGCCTGTTAAAATAAAACAAACAAACAAAAACCATAAAGATTGCATTAAAACAAACAAATATATATATATATATATATATATATATATATATATATATATATATATATATATATATATATATATATATATATATATATATATATATATATATATATATATTGTTTTTAAAAGACCAAATTTGAACTCTCACCATTTTGAGGAGCTTCCAAAGTTAAGGAAGAGCTTCCCAGACTGTTATTGGCAAAGCACAGGATAGTCTCAGGGAAACCCAGCCAACCCTGTAAGGTAAATATGGTAAGAGACTCATTTTGTTTAATGCTGGTGCTGGAGAAGGATTTCGAGGAATCTGGACCAAACCACTTGACTTCACTGGGAGGGTTGGAGTCCACAATACAGACACAAACCGTCAAAATCTTAGACATGCAAGAAGATTCACTTTTAATCTCAGGAGGATCTAGACAGACAGACAGAAAGACAGATAGAGTATTAGCTATCATACATTATAAACAATGATCACTAAAATATACCAGTTTAAACTGTTGAACCAAGGCCTTACACAATATATTAAGTTTCCGAGGACCAGAACTGTTTTTTCCCTCTGTGTTAAAGGCTGTACAGGAAATGGCCTCAGTATGTCGAGACACTCTCTCCAGTTTGTAAGTAGGGCTCTTTGCTAACATCGTCCCATTCAAGCTGAACCACTGGTAGCTGTTCGCAGGAGGATTGCTGTCACTGGAGCAGGACAGTTCCACAGAGTCATTCTCCTTCACTGAGTGTTTAGTGACCACGCTTACATTATATGGAGGATCTGATTGAGACATAATACTGATTACAAACAAGTACTACGTTTAAAAAATGACAAATTTATATTAATGAAAATAAATGTTATAAATGTTAAAACTTAACCCTTTGAGCGGTATGGTCCCACATATGGGATTTTTATTTCTGCAATTTTTAGTGAACACCAATAAACCCAAATTAATTGACTTTTGTTTGCTTTAGGCCAAGCAGGATATTGCTTTATCATGAAAGGAGATACAAGGCCCTTCCTCTATCCTTTGGATTAAAAAATGATAGCCTCGCCATGGAAAAGTTGACTTATGCAGTTAAAGGGAAACTTAAAGACTTCTACAATATTTGGACTCCTTTTTTACGATATTGTAACCAAGAGGACTTGACAACGGGGCACGACCGATATATAACACTCATCTCTTTTGTATTGGATATCTCCACTAATTTAATTTATGTACCAAAATAATAACTCAGAAAAGGTATGTATATATATATATTTGTTTGTTTGTGGCAAACAGCAATAATCCACAGATTCTGACTCATATCATGTTAACTTAGACTTAACTAATCAGCAGATGTGTGTACTTTTTTTCCATGTTAAAATAATTTAATAAAGGAGTGGTCATATAGTATTCAGTACTTACACAGGACATTCATTTTCTGAGGACCAGAACAGTTTTTTCCCTCTGTGTTAAAGGCTGTACAGGAAATGGCCTCAGTATGTCGAGACACTCTCTCCAGTTTGTAAGTAGGGCTCTTTGCTAACATCGTCCCATTCAAGCTGAACCACTGGTAGCTGTTCGCAGGAGGATTGCTGTCACTGGAGCAGGACAGTTCCACAGAGTCATTCTCCTTCACTGAGGGTTTAGTGACCACACTTACATTATATGGAGGATCTGAATGAGATAAAATTTTGATACAATTATGTTTTTGAGGTTTTTTAACATTTGATCAGTTTAGCCCTCTATCAAACATTCATTTAATTCAATAGATGCTTTTATTCAAACCAACTTAAATGAGTATTCTACCATGGATTTCATCTGGTGGACTCTGCAA
This sequence comes from Carassius auratus, assembly GCF_003368295.1. Classification (NCBI taxonomy): domain Eukaryota; kingdom Metazoa; phylum Chordata; class Actinopteri; order Cypriniformes; family Cyprinidae; genus Carassius; species Carassius auratus. The sequence goes on along the minus strand of NC_039257.1, from coordinate 7,851,132 downwards.
ACTTTCAGTTTGGCCATGCGGGATCACAAAAAAAAAAAAAAAAAGAACAAGATTGAAATAACTATATAATTTTTTATATAATTAATATATTAAGAAAATCTTATTTAAATAGATAAAAATATAAGAAGAATTAAAATGATTTTATTCCCACTCATAATAAATACAGTTCTTGAAACATCTGAACTCATCAAAGGAATTGTGGTTAATCGATGTACTTTATTTTTCTTCAACCTAAAAAGTTTGAAAGGAAGCATCTTTTTCGTAATTACTACATAATTAATAATCATGAAAATATCTGGTAGCACTTTATTTTACAGTCCTGTTCCTCATGTACATACTATGTACTTATTATAGTTATTACAATAACTATGTAATAACTAGGTACTAACCCTGAACCTACCCCTAAACCTAACCCTACCCCATGCAGTTACCTTGTATTACCAGAACTTTCTTAGATAAATGAACTGTAAGTACACTATAAGTACATTAGTACACGTAGTGTAAAATAAAGTGCAACCAAATATCTTATATAGGACTAGAGTCAAAAAAGTTGTAAATCACCTAAAATCATTAACAGCTAACAAGTAAAGATTTGAATTAGCATCTTATTATTTATTTGTTTTTAACTCACATAGCAGACTTACATTTAACTTTGAGTGTTTTGTGTCCTGTCACATTCTTCCCGTTAAACTCTGCAGAGCAGATGAGAAGTTTGTTGTGGTCTTCTCTAGAAGGAGTGAAGGTCAGGCTGTAATATGTAAGCTTCCATTGACCATGATTCTGTGGCTGTGATGTACTCGATTGTTTGCCACCATGGCTCCAGGTGACACGAGGCAGGTCTGATGGACAGGAATGAGACACGGCACAGGTAGCATTCACCGGTTTCCCTGATGTCACTTCTTCTTCCACAGAGACGGTAGGATTCTCTGGTGTTTCTGGGGAATATACACAAATGTTTATGACACAATATATTTTTTCCATCGATCATAATGCTTGACTAATTCATTCAAATATTGATTTAGATATTAGACAACAAATGAAATTAGTAACATCTAATGTTAACCTTCCTTGTGTTCCGGTCATTTTAATCCAGAGAAAATTTTCTTTGTTCCAGGAAAACTCTAGTTTGGGATTAAAACCTATTCAAAGTTTGAATAGCAGAGCCGGACAGTAACGGAGTACATTTACTTGAGTACAGTACTCAAGTACAATTTTGAGGGATCTGTACTTTACTCGAGTATCATTTTTGGGGAGTACTTTACTCAAGTACATTTGAGAGGCAAATATTGTACTCTTTATTCCGCTACATTTCTATCCATAACCGTAAGTACCCGTCACTTCTTTGGCCCCGTCCACTCAGAGACGAAGCTTACCCCAATCCAATCTTTTTTCCCTTCATCTCAAGAAATATCGGCGTCCACACGAAACCGCAAAACGATGTAGTATACAAGCCAGACCAGCATGTGGCACTGTAATTCTGTCACAGAGATACACTTAAAATGGAGAAGACATGGACTTGCTCTTGAACCTTGAGCGTTGTACACAACGCAAAAAAAAACAAAAACAAACAATACATTTATTAATCCGTGTTAATGTTATTTAATAAAAAATACAATCATTCAGTGTTTGTTCATGTTTTTGTTGCTGTTACGTGATGTAGTGGTGTTTGACTAGGGGCGAGACGTGGGCTGATGACGTTATATTTTCAGAAAATGTACAGATTCACCATCCAGACGAAAACGCAAAGGTGGCGTTTTCAAATTTTTCCACTCTGGGACCCAGTTGCAAAACATCGGTTTCACTCTTCCAAAACGCCAGATCCGTGTGGACGAAAACGTCTATCCGCTTAAAAATGTGTGCGACGATGTGTGAGACCCTGTCAAATGTGATTGGATAGTGCAGGTGCCTCAGATTGGGAAAGCATATCAGCAATCACCTTCAGCTTTCCGCCAAAGACTTCATGACATTTGATTGAATTGAAGTACAGTACACAGACACACACACACACACAGAGTTGTCACACATACATTGTGTGAATGAGAATGGTGTTATTCAGCTGAAAGTATTCTTTCCTGCCTTTGTATGTGTGAGGAAGGTGCTTAATACTGTCACTCAAATGAGCTGAATTTAATTTGTACTTTCTTTGAACGCTGACCTAAATACAGCTGATTAGCTGATTTTCTTTAATCATTATTATTTTCTCTTCTATGCTGCATGTATAACATGGTCAGGTTCAGAGGTGTGTCAGAACATTGCAATATTGCTTTCTTTGTGGGTTTAGGTTTATTGATTTGATTGATGACAAAACAGAGAAACTCACATGTACACAATTGTTAACTGAATTTTCTTTTCTGACATTACACATTAATGTATGCTGAGCATTTCTTTGATGTTCTGGAGTATCCATTAAATCCATTAAAACTGCTGTACTTTCAAAGAAAGTACAAATTAAATTCAGCTCATTTGAGTGACATTATTAAGCACCTTCCTCACACATACAAAGGCAGGAAAGAATACTTTCAGCTGAATAACACCATTCTCATTCACACAATCTATGTGTGACAACTCTGTGTGTGTGTGTGTCTGTGTACTGTACTTCAATTCAATCAAATGTCATGAAGTCTTTGGCGGAAAGCTGAAGGTGATTGCTGATATGCTTTCCCAATCTGAGGCACCTGCACTATCATTGCTAATGCAACCTTTTTTTGAATCCACAGGTTCAAATGTGGATGCAAAAAAATCCATTAAAACTCTAGCAGAAGTTTGTCAGAGCGTTGCCATTGTGCTATTGCCTTGTGAGCAAGTGAGAAATGTTAAATAAAGTAACATGGTAAAAAGATGAAAATGACTTGATTTTACTTTCGATTACATTCTCCAAGGTATGAACATTAATATTTTTAATAACTCCAGGTAGGATGTTTCTGTACATAAATGTAGGCACTGTGGCAGTAGTAATGCAATATTTAGAAAATGTACTCTTGTACTCTTGATACTCAAGTACTTTTAAAAACAAGTACTTCGGTACTTTTACTTAAGTAGACATCTGACTTAGGGCTGGACGATTAATTGAAAAGTAATCAAAACCAAATTCAGAGCCTCTAACCGACTTAATTTTCCCATGTCTGTTATTTAGTTTTTTTATCCTGTTAATACTTCCCCCTAAAAAGCATACTAGCGCGTGTGTAGCCACATGACTCTACCCCGTCCAGTCAGTGGCATAAAAGCAAAACACGGAGCTGAACACCAGTTCAACACGTACTGATGGCGCACGAGCGGTGAGCCTTGCGTCTTCACTAAACTTTGTCAGTTGTATTTGTTATATGGCTTGGACGTTCAAACGATTAGACGATCGGATATGTATTATTATATCGAGGTCCCATGTTCGCTCAGATGCATTGTGGCACGAACACTCATATAAACCGCTGTGAAGATCGCGCGCACAGAGGAACGCAAAAACTAGTTGTCAGAGCTGTCTTGTGATTTATTACTAAAGTAGCTTAGAATCTCAAAACTTATTATAGCATATTTTTCTACTTTTGAAGGCTATTTACATCCCACAGCTTCACAATAATGTAGAGACGGTATGACTAATTCACACACGCAATCACTCGTACTGGTACTGTGCTAATTTATCTTTATCTGATCTTTATTTATCTCTTACACCGAGCAATAATCTATAAGAAATGTTAAGAACATAGATACATGTTCTTAACATGCTGATAGTGAGCTATGATGTCAGATCGCGCTTTTACCAGTCGATCTCAACTGTCTGGCTGAGGCCAGTCTAAAAAGACGCTCAGGACAGTTATCATGAAAGCGTATTATTTACACGTGTTATTAAGCCTGGCCACTTGCAAATGTAACCATTCCAAAGTCTTTAAAGCATTCAAACACAAGACGCGGAAAAGCTGAACTGAGCAGCTGGTTACTCGCGCTGTGCTTGGTGCGCATGCGGAGAGAGAGCCGCGTCTCACAGACAGTAACACTGAACTGAGTTCTCCTTTGCGCAATTGCTAATGCAACCTTTTCACACAGACTGAGCACAATTAATCATTGCTTGGTAATTGGCCAACAAAGTATTGACTGTTGTATGAAGTTTCGTTTTATAGAAAGATATGTAATAGATTACAATCAAAGTTATCTGAAATTATCAAGATTAATTTGTTCTGGCAGTTTAACTCTCAGTTGAGTTCTTGTCATATTTTATTACCATTTTCTAAACTATAGCAAATAAACTGATAATGTGAGAAATGTTGAAGGTGTCTGAATAAATTTTGGTTTGACTGTATGTTTAGTTTTTACAGTGCTATTTTACATTTAATTATTCGGTTTCTGTACCTGGAATAGCACAAACAAATAAACAGAACGAACATACAATTAAACACTTTCAAACAGGGCCCACTGGTACAACCTGAACCGGGGCCCCGCTGACCCCAGCTATGGCCCTGCTTACAGTACAAACCTTGCCAGTGAACTATGAGGCCAAAAAAAAACAAAACAGAAACAAAATAATCATTCATTAATCGTAATCGAGGTAAAATGTTCAATTAATCGAGGTTTTGAATTAAGCCATAATTGTCCAGCCCTAATCTGACTGTAGTACTTTTACTTGTACTTGAGTAAAATTTTGCAAGGGTATCTGTACTTTTACTAGTAATGAAACTGTGTACTCTGTCCACCTCTGTTGCAAAGTTACAAAACCTGTTGTAATAGTTGTCGCCCAAAAAATAGGTTCAAGACTTAGCAAAGGATATTTAAACAGGGTAACCTTTCATAATTTTATGTACAGCAAAACTATGTGTTTAATTTCATTTCAGAAACCTCTTGACTCCCACTCTCACATTACAAGGAAAAAATAAGAAAGAAAGAAAAACACAATCAAAATCGACTCTTCACAGGGAACTTGATTGAAAGGAGATCTGACCAAACATAGTGCTGAACCCGCCTTTTTGTTTGAAAAACAAATTGGACAGGAAAGTAAATAAACTTCGGTAGTGTATTGACGTCTTTCCCAGGTTATGATGTTCATTCATGATTATTTTATGCTTTAAGTCAGCATTCCCCAATCCCAGTCCTCACGCCAATAGTGAATAGATAATATCGCAGCTATGACTGAGCACCCACGGGATCAGCCCCAAAGTTGGATTGACTGTAATGTTTTGAAATCACACATACCCTACCTGATTGAAACAAAAGCCAGTCAGTGTCAATTTGAGTCTTGTTAAAGATTTAAATCCCTGCCGCCAAGTTGCTTCTGTCGGTCATGGATTATGGAAAGTGAAACTTTAAAATGTCATATGGTGGTTGAATTTATTCATGCTCGTTAATATTTATTAAAATTAAGTCACAGACACACTAGATTTTAAGCATGCAAAATTTTTCACATAGAAAAAACAATGGAAAAGCAGCTCAAGCAAATAAAAAACCTGTAACAACTATTGTTTATCTGGTATTTCATGTTTGTATCCTGGTGACAAGCTGAAAGCTGGTATTAATTGTTTTCAAAGAACATTTATAGTTAAAAATAGTGTGGGACTCATTTGATGTTGAAACATGCTTTTGGTCTGCCCAATATTTAATGCCGTGAGACAAAGGTTATTATCAGGACTTGTTTTATAAGATGTTCCCAGAAAAAAAAAAAAAAAAAAACTTTTACAATTTCATTCAAAAGTAAATTTAAGGAATATTTTATAGGAATGTATGTACGAAACATTTATAATAGCGTTATTTAATTTTTGAATTGTGTACTTCTGTTTTGATGTATATATATATATATATATATATATATATATATATATATATATATATATATATATATATAGCATTTTCCTTGCATTATTTCTGAACATATACTATGTATGAGACAAGTTTGTACAATGCAATAGATTTTCTTCACAGATGTTTAACATGATTTGTTTAACATTTACATTATGTTGATAATTTCATGTGTGGTGCACTTGGAATATAATTTTCTTTAATTAGAGGGTTAATCAAGAAAAAGTTTACTTGAATAATGTTGAACTTATATTTTCAAAAATCGTAAAAAAAAAAAAAAAAAAAAAATTCAAATCAGAACCAGCCCTAGTTCCATGGATAACTTTTAACATGCATAAAACCTTTTCATAAAAAAAGAAAAGAAAAAAGAAAAAGAAAAAAAGTTTTTTTTTTTTTTGCAGTAGAAAATGGTAGATTAGATTATTTAATTATACTTTAGATTATTGAAATGTTCTTAAAGCTGCGGTAGGGAACTTTTGACGCTCTAGCGGTTAATAAACAGAACGTTTGCGTCTTGCGGAAGAACATCGTAGCCGGAACTAATTCTCTCTGTTTATGTCTATGAAGAATCACAATGGTACTGGGTTACTCCGCCGTGGTATCCCTGAAGCAATCTAAAATAGTCCGAATATAAACACTTATTATAGGTGCACCCTAGTGATTCAGGACAAGCCAAAAACACGGTTTGGAAAATGGATTCATGGTGTACTCGCTTATTATATACATTTTTCTACATTTTGAACACAAATAAAGTTACGGACCGCAGCTCTGATTGGTTATTTTTTACCGGGAGCGAAGGAGTTTCTGCAAATGGCAATAGGACCACTGAGAGGAGGCAGAGGAGCTTGATTTTTTTCACAGATTATCTGTCTCATATTCCACTGTCAGGACATAATGACAGGTTTAATAAATATGTAAAAAATATTTTTTTACAAAAGTTCTCTACAGCACCTTTAATGCGAAGAAAGTGAACGTTTTTTGGGGAACCTAAAATGGTACTTCTGTGCCATCACTGTAAAAACCTTTATTTTTAAGTGTGAAGGTTAACATTAAAATCTTTTTATTTAAAAAAATAAATATATAAAATATCTTACCTTTCACAGATATTGATACTTTCTCACCATAGGAGTACTTGTTCAGATCTTTAATCTCAATCCGGAACACGAATGACCCAGCGTCACTGTTGCTCAAAGAGCTGATATTCAAAGAACAGTTATTTTGGTGCAAATCACCAATGAGACTAGTGCGACCTTTGAACGAGTCGATGATTTTTGAAGTATCCGTATGGTATACCACTGTTGAATATTCATGGTACCAAATCCCTGTAAATTCTGTGTATGTTTTTCCATTTGCAGGGTAGCTGAACGTACAGGGAATCAGCACACATGATCCAGACAAACCCACCACTGATTCTGGCATTTTAGCACTCCATTCCCCAGCATTAGCAGATGACACTGAAAGAAGAATTTTAAAATTTAGATTTTTTTTTAGTTTTTAGTAATTAGTTACCAATTCATTTTATCTAACGTTACAAATGTTTAATGTTTCAATAATGAAACCATTTTGTAAAGCAATAATTTTATGTGTCTACATCCAGGACACATCTTAGTTCAGCTAATAGTTTCTTCCCCATAGATGACTGGAAGTACACTGTCCTTTGTGTGAGGAATGACTCACTTTATTTTACTTTTAACACTGCATGGCTTAAGTCTGAGAATATCTAATTAAAATGAACGGATTTTATTGTATAAATCCACTAAAACAGGATTAAGCTTTGATTATTTAAAACAGCTGTCATACAAAGATAACCATTTTCTCTTTTTTATCTTTACTAACCTCTTAGCCAGAGAAAGAATAAACAGCTCCAGAAAACCATCTCTGCATCAAAGTTCAGCACCTGGGAATAAATGTTGCCATCATTTATGGCACTTCAGTTGCTAATGTAATTACTAATAAACAATGAGTATTGTTTTAGAATACCATTGCTTTCAGTTTTGAACATTATTAAACTTAACTGAACATTTTTACATTAATTATTATTATTATTATTAATAATTATTAAAATAGGTCACAGTGCAATAAATCGGTAATTTTCTAGACTTAAATAATCACTCTGTTGATATAATTTTATATATTGTAACTTACTGCTGTGTTCTCAAAAATGAGTTCATACGAAGTAGAATAGAACTGTGAATATCTGAGAGCTTCCTTCCCATTTGTTCACTTCCTGTTTCAAAGGCTTCTGAAAGACTGGCTATACACATTTAACTTAAAAGTGTCCTGAAGGGTTAAATAAATTATATGTGAATAAAATAAAATAAATAAATAAATAATAATAATAATAATAATAATAATAATAATAATAATAATAATTATATATATATAAATGCTAAGACGTTTAAAAGGTATAATAGAATACACACAGGCAAGACAGGTCATAAACATACGAAACCCAATACACACAATACTCCAATACACAAACAGGGAATCAAAGCACAAATTAATCAATCACCTTCACTGGTACACTGCAATCAGCACACTTCTGTGATGAACTTTAAAGGGAATTATTGCCTGCTACCCAATGCCATTACACTATAAAAACTTTGTATTGTACCAATGTTATCACCAATAACAAAACAATCAAAAATAAAATAATATAATTCCAAAGAAATACAACACAATGCTATACAAAACAAATGAAAACAAAATACAAACCAAAAACCCCCAGAAGAAACAGTTCTCCCCCTTGACGTTTCTCAGCTGCGTCTTATTAGCACACAACAAACACTGGATCATTAATTTAATATAGAGGTAAAGAAAACAGTGGCTGACAAACTCTCAAACTAAATGTATCCTTATAAATCGTGATCTCATGCCGCTTTACTTAAACAATTCACATTGAATCACACCTCAATAGATGGCTATCAGCTTTGCATACTGGTCACATCAAACAGTTTTTCAAGAACGATGAGCCTTTTTTATAAATATGGACTGCTTCACACAATGGTGCTTCACATTTTCATTCCCTGTGCTGTAGTGAAATGCTGCGCTAGAGGCATTCTAGTAACATGTGGCAGTTGCACGTGCAAATGGCTAGTCAAGAAGGTTGGTCCTATTGGTGACCATGCTGGTCATGGAGATTGGTAAGTACTTCAGTTTTCAATCTCTGGAGTAACAACAACTGAAAAACTTCTTTACCCCAGCTAAATGATTTTTACAATACTGGATTCCCTGCTGTTCCTGGATTCTCTTCCAGTGATGCACCAACTCTATACTGTAACTGCCAGAGATTATTTTCATCTGTGCCCTGCTTTAAATGTACCAAAAAAAACCTGTATCACTGGATATTCTTGCTGCAATACTTGTAAGTCTGCTTTACCTCATGCTGGAGCTGCCTCCATGGTTGATATAGAGGCAGACAAATGTTGACGCGAGCTATCATCAACCATTCCTAATAGTGGAATAGTGTTGCCAAAAGGAACTTCCCTCATGGAGCTCGGTGATTGTAGGAGCAAGCGGGAAAGTGCATTTGTATTCTTGTTAGATCAGCCTGTGCCGGTTGTATAAAAGTGAAAGTGAAAGTGACGTGACATTCAGCCAAGTATGGTGAACTTGTAGATGGTGTAGATTTAAACAGAGAGAGTGTGTCTGAACCCCCGAACATTATCAGGAAGGCTCTTCCAGAGTTTGGGAGCCAAATGTGAAAAAGCTCTACCTCATTTAGTGGACTTTTCTATCCTAGGAACGACCAAAAGTCGAGCGTTTTGTGACCTTAGGGAGCATGATGAATTGTAACGTGGTAGAAGGCTAGTTAGGTATGCAGGAGCTAATCCATTTAGGGTCTTATAGTTAAGTAAAGATAATTTGTAACTGATAAGGAACTTAGTAGCCAGTGCAGAGACTTTAAAATTGGGGTAATATGATCATATTTTCTTGACCTGGTAAGGACTCTAGCCGCTGCATTTTTGATTACCTGTAGCTTGCTTATTGAAGAAGCAGGACAACCACCTAGAAGTGCTTTACAATAGTCCAGTCTAGAGGTCATGAATGCATGAACTACATTTTCTGCATCAGAAACAGATAACATGTTTCGTAGCTTGGCAATGTTTCTAAGATGAAAGAATGCAGTTTTTGTAAGATGGGTTGATATGAGTCTAATATAACACCCAGATTTTTCACTGTAGAGGAAGTAACAGTACATCCGTCTAGTTGCAAATTGTAATCTACAAGATTATGTGTACTGTTTTTTGGTCCAATAATTAATATCTCTGTCTTATCCAAATTTAACAGGAGAAAATTATTGGTCAACCAATCTTTTACATTTATTAGCTTAGATAATTTAGAAGTTGAAACTGAAGTTGGACCTAGGACGGATCCTTGTGTCACACCATATTTTACTGGTGATAAATGAGATGCCTCCCCATTTAAATAAACAAAAAGATGGTAGTGATCGGACAGGTAGGATCTAAACCATCTTAGAGCCTGCCCTTGAATAAGTGTATAGTTTTGTAATCGATCTACAAGTATTTCATGATCTATGGTGTTGAAAACAGCACTAAGATCAAGTAAAACTAGCAATGAGATGCAGCATAGCATTTCTGTGCTATGGTGGGGCCTGAAACCTGACTGAAATTCTTCATACAGATCATTTTTTTTGCAGGAATGAGCTCAATTGAGCATACACAACTTTTTCTAAAATGTTAGACATAAATGGAAGATTTGAAATAGGCCTATAATTTGCAAGTTCACTAGGATCTAGTTTTGGTTTCTTAATAAGAGGCTTAATAATTAATAACAGAGATATTAATTATTGGACCAAAAAACAGTACACATAATCTTGTAGATTACAATTTGCAACTAGACAGATGTACTGTTACTTCCTCTACAGTCAAAAATCTGATTAGACAGCAATTTGTCTTTTGAAAATCATATTTCCAATGTTACAAACACTGCATTCTTCCATCTTAGAAACATTGCCAAGCTACGAAACATGTTATCTGTTTCTGATGCAGAAAAGCTAGTTCATGCATTCATGACCTCTAGACTGGACTATTGTAATGCACTTCTAGGTGGTTGTCCTGCTTTGTCAATAAACAAGCTACAGGTAGTCCAAAATGCAGCAGCTAGAGTCCTTACGAGGTCAAGAAAATATGATCATATTACCCCAATTTTACAGTCTCTGCACTGGCTACCTATTAAGTTCCGTATCAGTTACAAATTATCATTACTTACCTATAAGGCCCTAAATGGTTTAGCTCCTGCGTACCTAACTAGCCTTCTACCACGTTACAACCCATCACGCACCCTAAGGTCACAAAACGCTGGACTTTTGGTCGTTCCTAGGATAGCAGAGTCCACTAAAGGAGGTAGAGCTTTCTCACATTTGGCTCCCAAACTCTGGAATAGCATTCCTGATAATGTTAGGGGTTCAGACACACTCTCTCTGTTTGAATCTAAATTAAAAACACATCTCTTTCGTCAAGCATTCGAATAATGAATAATAATCTTTTTAATTGTGAGTGTAGTTGCATCTGATCAAAGGTGCATTTTTATTCATTAGCTTGGGTTAAACTAATTTTACTTTGTTGGATCAGCAGCTATGCTAATGATGTCTGTATTTTGTTTCTATGTTTTGCCACGGGATTTACATAGGATTTACACAAGCTCCAGTCTGGATCCAGAACACCTGAGAAGAGATGATGCTGACCCTCAGAGGACCTCAGATGATGCTAACCCTGAATCAACAAACAGACCTAACAATTATTGCTAAATGTGTGACTGAATCATATAATAACTTAATTAATAATATTGATAGTTCATCGTCTAGCTGACTACGTCTTGTATTATTATTATTATTTTTATTTTTTCTAAAATCCTGTCAAATGTGCACAAACTACTAGCTACTACTAAATATTGTAGAAACATAATTTTCTGTAAAGTTGCTTTGTAACGATTTGTTTTGTAAAAAGCGCTATACAAATAAAACTTGAATTGAATTGAATTGAATTGAATTGAATTGAATTGAATTGAATTGAATTGAATAACTGCCAGCTTAAATGGTTTTGGGACGTGACCTAAAGATAACGACGAGTTAATGATATTAAGAAGCGGTTCTTCGGCTACAGGTAACAACTCTTTCAGTAATTTAGTGGGTACAGGATCTAATAAACATGTTGTTTGTTTAGATACAGTGATAAGTTTATTTAGCTCTTCCTGTCCTATAGTTGTAAAGCACTGCAGTTTATCTTTGGGTGCGATGGATGAAACTGAAGTGTTAGATGCTGTAGAATCTACATTCGCTATTGTATTTCTTATGTTATCTATTTTAACAGTGAAGAAATTCATAAAGTCATTACTATTAAACGTTGATGGAATATTTGAATCAGGTGGTGTCTGGTAATTTGTTAATTTAGCCACTGTGCTCAGTAAAAACCTTGTATTGTTTTGGTTATTTTCTATGAGTTTGTGGATATGCTCTGCCCTAGCAGTTTTTAGAGCCTGTCTATAGGACATACTATTTTTCCATGCAATTTTAAAAACTGCCAAGTTAGTATACCATGGCACAGTACGTTTTTCTCTAACCTATTTCAATATGATGTGGGCAACAGCTTCTAATGTATTAGAGAAAATAGTGCCCATGTTGCCAGTCATTTCGTCTAGTTCATGTGTATTTTTGGGTACAAACAGCAGTTGAGATAGATCAGGCAGGTTATTTGCGAATCTGTTTTTGGTGGCTGGAACAATAGTTCTGCCCAGATGGTAACGCTGAGCCATATAGTTAATATCAGTGATACGCAGCATGCATGATACAAGGAAATGGTCTGTAAAATCATCAATTTGAGGTACGATATCAACAGTGTTGGGAAAGTTACTTTGGAAATGTAATAGGTTACAGATTACAAGTTACCCTGTTTAAAATGTAATAGTAGTGTAACTTTTTCAATTACTTTATTAAAGTAATGTAACTAATTACTTTTGAGTACTTTTCTAAATTTGTGAACATTATAATAAATACAAGCATATATATCAACTCAAATACAGTTATCTAATAAGCATGTGTCATATTCTGTATAATAAACTCCTGAAACATTGGTGGTTTTTTTTTTTTTTAAACTGCTGTCTCTTTATATATGATATGATGATAGTTTTCTCAAAATAAGTAAAATGCATGAAGTGAAAGAGCAGTTCTAGAAATTATGTGTATGTGCTCGTGTACTCATATATTGAGACGGCAAAGGTTGAAAACACTGCAAGCTTCAGTAGGCCTATGTGTAGTAAATGAAACTGCATGTCTTTGCCATTAATTTACAGGAGGGGCAGACTGGGAAAAAAAAATCAGAATGGAAAATTCAAACTCATACAAACAAATTCATGGACAAAACAATTTTTTGTATGGACCTGACATAAAAAAGGTTTAAATCTTTAATATGGGGACATGTCAAATAATTAAAAGTTCTCTCCTGAACAGCACCTTCACTTCCATTTTTCTCTTCAGTCTCATTATTTTGCCCCGTTATCCATCTTAATACTCAAGATTGAACAAAACTGTACTTTACAATACAATACTCTACAATACTACAATATAAACAGAAGTCAAGAATGTCTCGTAGGTAATTAGCATACTTATTTCCTGCATTCTATTGTCTAACCTCCATCAATTATAAATGAACTTGTCATTCTTCTATGCGATCACCAGGTTTCAATCAGGTGACGTCAGCAGTAGTCAGGGCCGTGCACAGACCTTTTGAGGGGCATGTGCTGAAACTGAAAAAGTGCACCCCCCTCCCTTTTTTATATCAATTATATATATTCTCTTTTTTAGCTATTCTGTTTGGTTTTATAAGCTTATTTGTATTATTTGGTTAACATGATTATGAATGACATTGAGAAGAGGGGAAGGTGAGCAATGAGTCAAGTATTTTTGACAAACTTTTTTGAAATATAATTTAAGTAATTATGTCCAACTCAATTCCAGATTATAAGAAACTATAGCCATACTGTTACTATAACATATCCAACATGTATCCGCCTACCTGGCAAAAATTTTATACTGTGGTGGACCAGGGATGTTGGTCTCTTCTGCAACAACCAGGTCCTCTGGTGGACATGTACTGAATCTATGACATTTTGTTTTTTAGTTATGGTTGTTTTTTTTTATACAAAGACATAGTTATGTGTTATGTTTAAAACTATTAGCAGGAATCAACGGTGTAGGACACAACTGTTATTTTAGGTTAATCTGTTCAGCAAGTTCAGGTGTCATGAATTTGTCTATATATAAAAATGGAGCTGTTCTTATGAAAGGTGATTGGGGGAGTGAGATATAAAGCAGCTATGTTTTATCACACTAGATATATTTGAAAGTTCTGTTACAATGCTACTCTGTGTGGTTGTCACCTGTCCAATAAAACGCACAACATATTAAAGCATCTTTGGTGTTTCCATGTTTTCTACAATTGAGGGGTTATGACGTTATTGGCAGGCGACATAAGACACTATGGACACGGTCTGTGTCACTAGTTAAAATAGCCTATTTCTCTGGATTTAAACATTCTTTGAAACATTTAGGATAATGTAAGTACACAAGTCAGCAAAATATATAACACTGTTCTATTGGTTTTTGAATATTTATAACAAATAATTAGTTTCCCAGATGAATTACCTCAATGAGGCCAGATCCTATTCTGTAAGTACATACTTTATCATACTTTGTCCATTATGTGAACATCTTTTAGCGTGGTTAACATCTGTTGTTTAGTGCTTGATTTCTTGTTGATCTTTTTATTTTATCATATAACTGAAATGTGTAATTTCCTATTAAATATGACTTCTTTATTTCTGTTTTCTGTTACAATTTTCCATAAAGGGACAAAATCATGATGATGATTACAACAACATGGCAGACCTCAACTTATATGGAAATATCTGATGAAAATGCCACATTTTAGATGAAAACGGTACACTTGACATCAGGGGAGCCTTCTGGCACATTTAATAACTGAGTGTTGCATTTTAAGTCTGACTATAATGCCTTCACATGCATATAGTACAGTGTTACTGTATTTACATATTTTGTTATAATGCCTACATTGCCAAGTTTTAAGAAAATAATGTACATAATAGTTACATATAGTGCTTACATACCTTTTTAATATGTGAGAAACAGTACACTTTTCGCTGAACTTAAGCTGAAAGTTAAAGGGGTCATGAACTGAGAAATACAATTTCCCTTGATCTTTTCACATATACAAGGGCAGTGTACAATTAAACATCCTGTAGTTAGTTAAAAAAAATACTTTAATTGAAACCAAGCTGCCAAAACGCAGCTTTCCTTTTGATCCTCTGTATCATGCTATGCATCGTGTCGTGACTTTGCACAGCCCTAATTGAAATGTTTGGAGAAAAATATTATCTTCTGTGCATGTGCTTTGACAAATGGTGTGTTTTGAGTCCAGACCACATTTCCCCATATATATATATACATATAAATATGTGTGTAGCCAAGTGAAGAAATTTAACAAAACTTAACGTTGAGCATAAATTGGTTGTGGTTCCTTTAAGAAATTGTTTGCGGCACTCTCGCATGTATCGCATGTGAACATTTTTCAGAGTGAGCAGAGCAACATAAGCAAATGGGTGCTCGTTTTTGGTGCCATTATCTTGATTTTGGCAAGGTAAATGTACATTCTTGCAGGAGTTGTGAACAAATTACAAAGTTTGTATATGAGCATAGTATGCTACTCATGAATGTTTCATGGATCACATTTTAGGACGTTTGTGGATTTGCATGTGTGAGGTGGATCGGCCCTTATGAAAATTAACCATGGTTTTACTACAAATAAAACCAAAAAACCATGGTTACTATAGTTAAACCATGGTAATCAAAAATTAACCATGGTTTTGCTAAATTAACCATAGTTTAACCATGGTATTTGTAGTAAATCTGTGGTTATACAAATGGTAGTCAACACGCCAAAAAACCATGGGTTACTACAGTTTTACTATAATAAAACCATGGTTATTTTTCGTAAGGGGGGTTTGATCACGTTTTGGGACACGTGCAAAGACTGGGTATGTACACTGAATGTTACTGAAGTTTTATTTTCCTTATTTAAAGCCAGTGTATTTTCCTGGTTTTCATAGAATCTGTTCACATGGGAATGTTGGAATTCATGTTAGCAACAATTATGAATGTACTTAAAACATATCATACTTTGATAAAATTATTAGAATTTATTAAAAGATTGTGTTTTTGGGTACTCAACATGGATTTCATGAAAACGGTGGAGTTTACTGGTAGGCTAATGTGCTGTCATTGTTATTCCATATTAGGCTCTACTGTATTTCATTTCATTTCATTTTATTTTATTTTACTCCGTTTAATTTCACTCAAGGGCGATTCAGAAATACTAAAATTTCCTATATTTGTACTCAGAACTTTTAAAGTTTGAGACTATTTCTGGACTTTATTTCTCACATTTTGAAATCAGTGCTTGGTCTTTTGTTTTTGTCAGATAAGCACAACAGAGTCCTATGATTTACTTTATTTTATTGATTGTTCTTCATCAGTACTTACTCCCATCAATCGCTGTCCTTCTGAGAGACAGCTGTCAGAATCAAAACCCTAAAATATACTTTTTTTGTATTGTGTGGCGTTTCCTTACAACCCATAGGCCACATTTTGGTACCAGGAGTGGGGTATCTGACTGTTGGGAGTCTATAGTCTTTTTTATGTTTTGAAATACGGTAGAGCTGAAGATAGGTGCTGGTGGAACACGGAGTGAAGGCAAACTTTCTGGGTGCGGTTGTCCAGTGAACAGACGTCGGCCAGCTGGAGGTGACAATACTGCTAAGCGATAGGAAGAAGAGTGCCTTATCCATTGTGGTCTGCATCGTGCTTTCTGAGGAGACAGCTATCAAGAGACTGTCTAAAAAAGAAGAGGGGTGTATTCTATGAGGAGCTGAGAACATATCCTTTGACTCCCAAATAATAACAAACTGATTAAGAGACTATTTTTGTCCAAAGCAACTGTTTCCATTTTGTTAAACTGAAGAAAAGTGTATACTTCAACAATGTCACAATCAGATGATGTTGCTCCACTTTTACCAGTTGATGAGTATGGTGATGAACAGGGTGCAAGTAGTGGTAGGCATGTCATGTACGTGCAAATTCAAGAACTTAATAGAAAGCATGAAGAAACTATGGCAGCAATTGCTAACTTAAGTAGAGCCAACCAGGTCTTACATTTATGTACCAAGAGAACGTCACATACAACCATTCAGTGGAGATTTGAACAAAGATGGGAGATATGTTGACGAGTTTATTGAAGAGGTAGAGAGGGTGATGCTTGCTAGAAGTCAGACTATGGAAGACCAGTTAGACTTTGTCCTCTTACTTCTTAAAGGGGCAGCTTTAGAGGAGGTCAGATTGCGAATGGGGAATGATGCAAAACATCCATGTGACATTTTTGAATATCTGAGAGAAGCTTTCAGAGAAAAGCGCAGTGTATCTCAGCTATTGCAAACATTCTATAGCCGTAAACAATTAGAAGGGGAGGATATTCGTGCCTTCTCCCATGCACTGTTCCAGATTCTGAACTTTATTCAGAAACAATCAGCAAATGCTGTTGCAAATGCGAGCATGGCAATTCAAGATCAATTTATCGAGGGCATTAGAGACGCTAGCCTTAGGAGAGACCTTCGAAAGCTGGTTAGAGACAAGCCAGAGTCAACACTTATTGAAGTGCGAGATGAAGCTCTCACGTGGTCTTTAGAAGATCACAACCCTCGTGTCCCAAAAGTAATCAGCAATCATAGTGTTGTATCTGAGACGGTTGAAGCCCAATGTGCTGCTGTTGCACCTGAAACAAAAACAGTTAGTCTTGAAGAAGTTTTGAAAATTGTAGCAGAACAAGGAAGAGCTATAGGAGAGCTAACCCAAGCTGTGGAGAAACTCACCACAAAGTGCTTCAAGTCAGAGCCTGTGACCCAAAGCAACCCCAATGTGCAGCCAAGGTTTACAGATGATGGGCAGCCAATTTGTTTCCAGTGTAATGGTGTAGGACACATCGCTAAGAGGTGCATGAGAAGAAACAAACAGGCTGTTACAGACCAAGCTACTAGCTCTGGGCCCCAGGGAAACACCCGCCATCGGTTGCTGTGAGCCAGGCACTGCGAGGGCAGTCAGTTGGCTCAACTAGTGTAGATACTAGTCGTGATAGACTACTTGAACGTGCTGTTCGAAAATGTCCCATTGCTAATCTCAAAATAAATGGGGTGGGTGCCACTTGTCTGCTGGATACAGCACTATTTCTGAGAGTTTTTTCAGGGAACACCTGTGTGGTGAGGATAAAGATATGCTCTTAACATCAGGATGGCTGAAAATAACTGCAGCCAATGGTTTGGACATACCTTATCTCGGTTACCTTGAGTTGAAAGTTGAAACCATGGGTATTGTCCTCTCTGAATGCGGCTTCCTTGTAGTCAGAGACACACTGAACTCCCCTCTTGTACCAGCACTAATTGGCATCAATATTATCAGCAGATGCAGACAACTATTACATGCAGAGTTTGACACCACCCTTGGTGGGAAATTGCAGTCTAATTGGAGAGAGGCATTTCAACAACTGCACCATGCAAGTAGCCAAGAGAGGAGGACATCCGTTTGTTTAGCTGGAAAAGACATGTTACACATACCTGCTTCTTCAGTTGCGACTGTGCTGGCTAAACGCACAAAAAATATGTCACATGATGACTCATTTGACTACCTACTAGAGCCACTGAATATACCATTACCAGGTGGATTAATTGTTGTTCCCTGTATGGTGGCCGCAGGGAAACAGTTGTTCCTGTGCAAGTGGTGAATCTTTCCCCAGAAGACATCTGGTTGCGGGCCCGAACCAAGCTTGGGACTGTAACTCACATTGAGAGTTTGAAATTGAATGAGACATGTGAGGTTAAGTTCCAGCGTATCTCGCCTGATACTGAGGAAATCACTGTTAACACCAAAAGTGATCAGGTATTGGAGAACAGCTCAAAACAGTTCCTCAGTAAGCTCCATATCGGTGGTACCCTTGAGCAGCAAACAGAGTTGAGTAATTTGTTAATGCAGTATTCTGATGTGTTCACACTCGAGGATAAGATGTTGATAAGGTGCAACATGAGATCCATGTAACCGATGATATTCCAGTGACACAGCCTTACAGGCGTATACCACCCACACAGTACAAAAAAGTTAGAGAACATATCAGTAAGCTTCTCAAGAAAGGAGTGATCCGAGAAAATAACAGTGCTTTTGCTTCACCTATTGTATTGGTAAGAAAAAAAGGATGGTAGCCTCAGGCTATGCGTTGACTATAGACAGCTCAACTCCAAGACACAACGAGATGCATTCCCTTTACCTAGGGTCAATGAGAGTTTTGATGCACTTCAGGGAGCAACATTTTTCTCTTCGGTTGACCTGGCGAGGGGATATCATCAGGTTGCCGTTCATGAGCGTGACCGACATAAGACAGCCTTTACAACTCCATTTGGAATTTTTGAGTACTGCCGTATGCCTTTTGGGGTTTGTAATGGCCCATCAACATTTCAACGTCTTATGCAGACTACAATGGGTGATCTTATTTTCCAAATCATGTTAGTGAATCTGGATGACATACTAGTGTATGCACCCACTTTCGCAGAGCACTTACAGAGGTTGGAAATAGTCTTTAAGAGGTTAAAGGAAACTGGTCTCAAAGTCAAGCCTGAGAAATGCCACTTCCTGCAGCAGGAAGTAATCTTTTTAAGTCATCAAGTCTCAGCTCAAGGAATTGATACAGATCCAGGGAAAATTGAGGCAGTAAAGGAATGGAAGGTCCCCAACACAGTAAAGGAACTGCACTCATTCTTAGGATTCTGTAGTTACTACAGAAAGTTCATAGAGGGTTTTTCGAGAATTGCTGGTCCCCTTCATGATTTAGTGAGTCTGTGTCTTACCCAGTACGGCCAAGGGAAGAATAATTTCTGTGCTTTGTGGTCATCTGAGTGCCATTTAGCATTTGAGCTACTGAAAGAGAAACTTACCACTGCTCCTGTATTAGGGTATGCAGATTTTATTCTCCCATTCATCTTGGAAACTGATGCAAGCCATGAAGGCCTAGGGGCAATACTGTATCAGCAGCAGGGTGGTTGTAAGAGGGTCATTGCATTTGCAAGCAGAAGGCTTCGGAAAGCAGAAAGGAAGGAGCGTTACTATAGCAGCATGAAACTTGATATGCTGGCTCTCAAATGGGCAATCTCCGGAAAGTTTCGTGGTTATCTGCTACATTCTAAGTTCATGGTTATCACAGATAACAACCCTCTGTGCCATCTTAAAACATCTTTAAAAGTGGAAAAGTATCTGTGAACGAGATGGTTTGATTTATCGTGTTGTAAACGTTCAGCATCATGGTGAATGTCAACAGCTGCTCTTACTCGTATAGACATGTCTAAAAAAATCTGTCCTTGAAAGTGTTCATGAAAATATGGGACATCAAGGGATAGAGCGCACAATCAGCTTGATGGGGAAACGTTGTTTCTGGGTTGGCATGTATAATGATGTAGACCAATGGATCAAAAAGTGTCAGAGGTGCATCTTAACAAAGATGCCACAACCAAGGATACTTGCCCCTATGAAGTCCTTTCTTGCATCAAGACCCCTTGAAGTAGTGGCAGTTGATTTTACTGTGCTTGAGCCATCATCTGATGGTCGAGAAAATTTATTAATCGTGACCGATGTTTTTACCAAATTCACACAGGCTTTTCCAACCAGGGATCAGAGAGCTGACACTACAGCAAAAATCTTGTTAAAGGAATGGTTCATAAAATATGGTGTACCTGAAAGATTGCATTCTGATCAGGGAAGGAATTTTACATTTACATTTAATCATTTAGCAGACGCTTTTATCCAAAGCGACTTACAAATGAGAACAATAGAAGCAGTCAGGTCCACAAGAGAACAACAACAACAGTATACATATTTTGAGTATTGTATTTTGAGAGCGAAGTTGTTGCTGAGCTGTGCAAAATGTATGGAGTGAAGAAAACCCGCACTGCACCATACCGGCCTCAGGGTAACACTCAATGTGAACGCTTTAATTGAACGCTCCATGATCTGCTGCGCACACTACCCCCTGAAAAGAAAAGGCAGTGGCCGGAACACCTAGCGGAGTTGGTTTATGCCTACAATGTCACTCCACATGCAACCACTGGATACTCACCATACTACTTACTGTTTGGAGTCCATCCACACCTTCCAATTGATGCCCTGCTGGGTCATGAGCAACCTGTAGACAAAAAACAAGACTGGTTAGTGATTCATCAAGAGAGATTGAGAGAGGCTCACGAACAGGCAAGAAAATATGCTGAACACAAGGCTGCTGAGAGGATGGCCCCTTTGAATGAAAAGGTCTATTGTCCCATTATCATTGTTGATCAACAGGTGAATCTGCGTCACCGACCTTTGGGTAGGAACAAGATACAGGATTCATGGGGTCCTACGGTATACAAGGTTCTAGATGTGCAGGGTACTACATATACTGTTGAGCCCCTTGAGGGTGGTCCTATCAAGAGACTTGATCGAGCTGACTTGAGACCCTGTGTCACTTCTGTACCTGAGCTAGAATTCACTGAGAACTATCATCCTAAACACAGCAAGAAAGAACAGGAGAGTTTGAGAAAGTTGAAGTTCAGTCTGATCCTGATTTTGTTGTGCTAGAAGAAGTCACTTACCCTAGTCTGCAAGAGAGAAAAGCGATTGGAAGCTGTTCGGCCGAAAGTGAAGTGCTTGTAGATCAGTCAAAAATTATTCTAGAGGATACTGACTCGCGGTATACTGAACCTGAGCAATTTATGCCTGACACCAGTGCCACTCTCAGAGTAGAGGAAACCCCGCTGAAGAAGCCTGTACTGACCCCTAGGAGAACAAAAAGAGCCAATGCGGGTGTGCATTCAAACCCTTTCAATGAACCGAAGTCTGCATGTAATACAGTCTCACTCAGTCCTGAAGTCTTTTCACAAGTGTTGACAACCTTAGGGAGTGTGTTCTTTAGGGAGGCTGTTAAACATTTTAGGAAGTTTATGGATTTGCATGTGTGAGGTGGATCGGGTTTGATCACGTTTTGGGACACGTTCAAAGACTGGGTATGTACAGTGAATGTTACTGAAGTTTTATTTTCCTTATATAAAGCCAGCCAGTGTATTTTCCTGGTTGTCGTTGAATCTGTTTACATGGGAATGTTGGAATTCATGTTAGCAACAATTATGAGTGTACTTAAAACATATCATACTTTGATAAAATTATTAGAATTTATTAAAAGATTGTGTTTTTTGGTACTCAACGTGTATTTCATGAAAACGGTGGAGTTTACTGGTAGGCTAATGTGCTGTCATTGTTATTCAATATTAGGCTCTACCGTATTTCATTTCATTTCATTTTATTTTATTTTACTCCATTTAATTTCACTCAAGGGCGATTCAGAAATACTAAAATTTCCTATATTTGTACTCAGAACTTTTAAAGTTTGAGACTATTTCTGGACTTTATTTCTCACATTTTGAAATCAGTGCTTGATCTTTTGTTTTTGTCAAATAAGCACAACAGAGTCCTATGATTTACTTTATTTTATTGATTGTTCTTCATCAGTCCTTACTCCCATCGATCGCTGTCCTTCTGAGAGACAGCTGTCAGAATAAACCCCTAAAATATACTTTGTTGTATTGTGTGGCGTTTACTTACAACCCATAGGCCACATATACATGACTTGTTTTTATGTTTTTTATGTTTTTATTTATATATATATATATATATATATATATATATATATATATATATATATATATATATATATTTTTTTTTTTTTTTTTTTTTTTTGTGAAATGCATTGCTTGAAGTATGCATGTGCTACCCTTCTTTAAAATAGAAAAACTCAAGTACAACCGCTTAAATTTACTTTTCCAAAGTGCATTGTTTTTCAATTTTGGATAAATTAAATTGTTAATTAATTAAATTATTTAAAGATGAAGAAAGTTCGGCAATAAAGTTCCAAAGTTGCCTTAAAACTAGGGGTGTACTGTACCAATCATTATAATTTTTTATATAGTGATTTAATATTGAGTATCTGCCAATACTGAGTCCCGATCCGGTATTTGCATTTTCTTATGCTGTCTGATAATAGCTGTTTTAGGGGAGTGAGTGAGACTGATAATGTTAATCTTTATATATATTATTAGTATTATATGGTATTTATTTCACATTTGACATTTCAAAATTCATGTCTGAAGAATCTGTGGAATATTTCTAGTGTGTTTTACTGTATTATGAACATAGTATTCATTATTGTAAATATTTTGTCTTATTTGAAAACAAGGCAGTTTATAAGACCAAAGATATAAATGAATACTCATCAGTGCAGTTGTACTGTAGGCGTTGGTTGTTAAACATTCATCAGAAGAAAGAAAGATACAATGTCAACCTGCATTATTTACATTTCTCTGTTCCTCTTTTTTATTTTAGGTCACAATACAAGAATTAAGTACAAAAATTGAAACAGTAAATCAATTTAAAATAAATTCAGATCTGTCCTATTCACTAATTTATACTAAAATGCAGATCATTCCAAAATTTTATA
Organism: Carassius auratus; assembly: GCF_003368295.1. Taxonomy (NCBI): domain Eukaryota; kingdom Metazoa; phylum Chordata; class Actinopteri; order Cypriniformes; family Cyprinidae; genus Carassius; species Carassius auratus. Next base: position 7,827,709 of record NC_039257.1, on the reverse strand, counting down.
TCTAAGGGATGAATATCAGCGATAAAGTGGAATGCAAAAGAAAAAAGAAATATATATTATTGAGCAGTTTCAGTTTACCATAGTGTGTTAAATATTGCTAGAATTGTGGCAATCTGAGACAGAGTATTTTCCTCATAAAAATCAATAGAGTTATACAGTTACTCCTATATCTTATTTAATTATTGCTTATTTAAATTAACAGTAAAGGTATTGTTCACCCCAAAATTTAAATTCTGTCATCATTTATTGACTCCTAAGTTTTTCCAAACCTGTATGAGAGTATGTTTCTTCTGTCGATCACAAAGGACGATATTTTAAAGAATGTAAGAAACAAAACAGCTGTTGTTGACTTCCATGGGGGCGGGGGGTACTATGGGAGTCCAGAGGTGGACAGTAATTAAGTATTTAACTCCACTTTAAATATACTTTTCAAGTGTCTGTACTTGATCAGACTGTTTTTCTTAAAATAATAATAATAATAATAATAATAATAATAATAATAATTCCAAATAAATAAATAAACTTCACAACATTCCAAAGCATTATATTGTACTTTTTATTAGATTCCTGAAAGGTATTTGTGGTGTTTTTCTTTCTTTTTTTTTTTTTTTTTTTTTTACTGCTTTTTAAATTCATTATACATTTTTATTTAAATAAATGTAAGTAGAATATTAGTGTAGTTTTGCATTGGTGGCTGTACATGTTTTTCCTTGTTGAGCAATTTTTTACTCCTTAGTAAACTTTAGCAGAGCACTTGTAGATGATGCTTTTGGGAAACAGGAATTTCTAAATGTCCAAAGGTACCAGAATGTATTTTAGAGGCTTGATTTTAGGATACTTTAGCAAATCATTTAAACAACTAGTTAAAAAAAATATTTATATTTTTTGTTTGTTCCTCTTTTTAAAATTTGTGTAGGGTTCGTTATGCTTTATCAAGCACATCATTTTCGAGTTATTTCAAATCAATAGGATTAAACATTAGTTAGAATGGCAGTGGAATGGGCTAGAGACTGAAAAAAAAGACTTATTTGGAAGAAAATTATACATCCTTCTGACTCTTTTACTCCCCTATGTTTTATTAAGAGTGTGGTAAAGCTCACACTTGCTCTTATAGAATCTCTTTCATAACCAAACAGCATTTTTGTCTTTTGTTCTCAGGTTCTTGCATTTTGAAGTACATGGTGTACAGGCCTTTTTCATCCAGCCGACCTTAATTTTTATTAAGAAGGTAAGAATGAACAAAAGTAAAGGTATATTGTATATGATTTAACATGACAAAGATTTGATCATTTAGAATTTAATTTAACTGACAACTTAAAGTTTCAAGTCAAGAGTTTTTGCCGTTTTACTGATTAGATGGTCAACTGGATAAGAAATTACTGACATTTTTTTTACTGACATTTTGAAATGTTATTATTATTATTAATATTGTGCACATAAAACAACAGTGATTTTTTATTTATTTTAAGGGCTAACCTAGGAACATGATGGGAACTCTGCTAGTTCATTTGCTCTTACAAGGTATTGAAACTTTTTTCTGGTTCTCTTCATCATTAGGTGGATTTGATAAGGGTGTACAGCATTATAGTTTATCACTCTCCTCTCCTCTCCTCTCCTCTTTAATTGTTGTTGTTTTCTTGTTTTCTTTTATTGTGCTGCTTCTTGTTCATTTTACTGTATCTAATGCTTACACACCATAAAGTCTTTATGGTCAAGAGCTTTTGGACAATTGGAATTCTTAACCAAAAATTAATTTACATTTTAAACGAGTAGTCTAAATGAATCAATATCAACCAATATCAGATTCATCCATTTGAGCAATAAGGAAGGTAAGTTACTGTGTTAATTTTTGATTACTTATTTTGTCATTAATCACTTACCCTGTTGTTGTTCTAAACCCATAAAAGCTTCGTTCATCTTCGGAACACAATTTAAGATATTTTGGATGAAAACCGGGAGGTTTGAGACTGTCCCAAAGACTGCCAAGTAACTTACACTGTCAAAATCCAGAGAAGAATGAAAGATGTTTTCAGAATAGTCCATCTCCCATCATTGGTTCAACCATAATGAATTATGAAGCGATGTTTTTTTGCGTATATTTACACTTTGATTTGAAAGAAAACAGCACAACCTTGTGGCGCCGCTTTAACTGAGAACAAAATTAGCCCTTTATTTGAAAAAGATACCTCTTAATGTTCTTCAAATTTTGTCCAACAGTTGTTTTGCTGTATGATACTTTGGGATGGGAAGTGAGAATGCCAAAAGAAATTCACGGTCTCAGAGGTTCCTGTCTGGTTATACCATGTTCTTTCTACTACACATCATACCCACCTGTAAACCCAAACAGAATTGTGTGGTATCAGTACGTCTCTAGAGGTTATCCTTTAGTTTACGATCCATGGAAACCAAATGAGGTTATTTGGAAGTTCAGATGGAAAACTGATTTATATAGAAGTCTCCATAGTTGGGATTGCAGTCTGCTGATTAAAAACCTGGAACAGTCCCACCAAGGAGAGCAATTATACACATGGATTGACCCTGAAAATGTTGGAAAGAGCACCTACGCATTTTATGATGTCACTTCTACAATAACTGTCGATGGTATGTAAATATTCTTGGGATTATAGTCTGTATACCATATCTTTGAATGTACAACAGTAGTGAAGTATTGTGTGGTCGGTAACAATAGACATAATCAAACGCTTTACCTAAACTGAATTTCTTCTAACTAGGCGAGATGATTTGCTCCAAAAAGAAAAAACACATTTCAGTTATAATATTTATGTTATAAAGCTATACATATTTTTTTCAAAATGAAGACAAAAAGTATATAATACTTTCTGGCTCTCAAATTTAGTGAAACATTCTTTTTATGTTAAAAAGAAGTACATGATGTAAGGTTGTTATTCTGCTGTGACAGAAGGAACTTACTGCAAACATATATGAACACTGGACTTGAGACCAGTTGATTTAAAAGTATGAAAAAAGAAAAGAAAAACATTATTTGTTTGCAGATGCCGGTTGCTTTTATGTCTAATGCAGTGAAATTCAAATATTTCTAAATGTTCAAATATTTTAATACTTTAATACAAAAACAGAATATTAGGTAAAAAAAAAAAAATGTTTCTGTCCATTATAGCACGTCCAGAGCAGCCCAGCCTCAGTGTTTATGGAGGTGAAAGGATGGGTGACGCCATCACAGTAGAATGTTCAACTTCCCACACGTGTCCATACAGCAAACCAACCATCACTCTGAACGGTATAGAAGGATCTGATCAAATCAGGGATGATCCTTTTAAAAACGGCCAGTGGAAAATCACTAGGACACGCACAGGTGTCGTAAAGGCTGAACGCTTGACTATTCAGTGTTCAGTAACACATTATGGTGGAATAACTGTGAGAGCTACACAGGTCAAGAATTCAAAATGTGAGTAAACACAAATATGAACTGATTTGATATTAGCTGTACGTTCACTTTAAATGTCACAATGCAATAATTAATTTGAATTTCAGGTGTTCATCATAAAATAATGATTGAGCCTGAGCTGACAGATGTTACAGTGGGCATCACGAAGAACTTTGTTTGTAGCGTCTACCATTCCTGCCAGCAAGAGCCAACCATCACATGGAACTATAAGAACATGCAGGTCACAAGAAAGGAAAAAACAGGTTCAGGTTTAAATCAGATCAGCTACTCCAACATTGCCTTTCGGGCTGCAAAAGAAGATCATGGAAAGAAGTTGATATGCACTGCAAAATTTTCTGGAGGAGACATTACAGCTTCTGTTATTTTACATGTAAAACGTGGGTAATTTGTTAGCATCATGTTTGATGTATGTGATCTGTCTGTCTCATGGTATCCTGTCTAGTTTATATATTTATTTATTTTTTGTAAGCTTTATACTTAAAGAAATGGGAAAACTCCGATTTATTTACTTTCTAAAAATATTTACCATTAAAATGTGGCTTTTTGTAATGTCTGTAATGCTGTGGTTGACAAAACACATTATTTTATTTGCATAACATAATGTTTATAAAAGCTAAAAACTTGATGTTTAGATGTCTGTAGATTTTTAATTAGTTCTGTGATTGAAAGTAGAACATATAAAGCTTTTGTTCTATCACTCATCCATAAAATGTTCTCCAACTCTTGTCCCACAGGTGTTCTGCTCTATGATGCTTTGGGATGGGAAGTGAGTATGCCAAAAGACATTCAAGGCCTCCAAGGTTCCTGTCTGGTTATACCATGTTCTTTCAAATATAAATCAAACCCACCCCAAAACCCACGCAGAGTTGTGTGGTATCAGCAGGGCTCTAAAGGTAGTTTAGTTTATGATCCTTTGCATCCAAACAATGTCAATGAGAAGTTCAGAGGAAAAACTGATTTATATGGAAAGTCAGATTTGGATTGCAGTCTGCTGATCAAAAACCTGGAATCATCTCACAATGGAGATAAATTATACACAAGGATTGACCCTGAAAATATTGCATGGGAAAACTATGAAACTGATGATGCTACCTGTACAGTTCATGTTGATGGTATGCAAATGTTCTTGAAATAATATTTCTCCTCTGTAATATTTATGATTGTCCAGCTGTAGTAGAATATTGTGTAGCCAGTAACAATAGATGCAATAAACACTCCCAAATAAAATCTCCCAAATAAAAATTTAATGTACTAATTCTAATGTATCTGTCAATTAAAGCGACTCCACAGAAGCCCAGCATCAATGTTTATGGAGGTGAAAGGACAGGTGATGCCATCATTGTAGCATGTTCAACTGTCCACACGTGTCCATACAGCAAACCAACCATCAATCTGAACGGTATAGAAGGATCTGACGAAATAAAGGATGAGTCTGTTAAAGACGGCCTGTTGAAAATCACTCTGACGCGCACAGGTGTTGTAAAGGCAGAAAGCACGACTATTGAGTGTTCAGTAACACATCATGGTGGCATAACAGTGACAGCTACAGAGGTCAAGAGTTCAAAATGTGAGTAAACACATAATGTTATGCAGTAAGTTCACTTTAAATATCACAGTAGAAGTTATTACAAGATTTCATTTCAATTCCAGGTGTTCATCATAACATATCGATTGAGCCTGAACTGGCAGATGTTACAGTGGGCATCACAAAGAACTTCACTTGTAGCGTCTACCATTCCTGCCAGAAAGAGCCAACCATCACATGGAACTATAAGAACATGCAGGTCACAAGAAAGGAAAAAAGACGTTTGGGATTAAATTGGATCAGCTACTCCAACATTACTTTTCTGGCTGCAAAAGAAGATCATGGGAAGAAGTTGATATGCACCGCAAAGTTTCCTGGAGGAGACATTACAGCTTCTGTAATTTTACATGTAAAACGTGGGTAATTTTTAGCATCATGTCTGATGTATGTGATCTCTCTATAATTAGGTATCCAGTTAATTTTTTTATTTTTTTTTTGTGAACTTTATACTTAAATGTGAAAACTCCCATTGATGTACACTCTAAAAATATTTACCATTAAAATGTGGCTTGTTGTAATGTTTGTAATGCTGGGGTTGACAAAATACATTATTCTACTTTCAAACCAGCAATTCTTTTGCATAACAGTACGTTTATACAAGCTAAAAACTTTATGTTAGTATAGATTTTTAATTAGTTCTGTGATTGAAAGTAGAAAATATAAAGCTTTTTATCTATCACCTAACCATTAAATGTTCTCCAACTCTTGTCCCACAGGTGTTCTGCTCTATGATGCTTTGGGATGGGAAGTGAGTATGCCAAAAGACATTCAAGGCCTCCAAGGTTCCTGTCTGGTTATACCATGTTCTTTCAAATATAAATCAAACCCACCCCAAAACCCACGCAGAGTTGTGTGGTATCAGCGGGACTCTAAAGGTAGTTTAGTTTATGATCCTTTGCATCCAAACAATGTCAATGAGAAGTTCAGAGGAAAAACTGATTTATATGGAAAGTCAGATTTGGATTGCAGTCTGCTGATCAAAAACCTGGAATCATCTCACAATGGAGATAAATTATACACAAGGATTGACCCTGAAAATATTGCATGGGAAAACTATGAAACTGATGATGCTACCTGTACAGTTCATGTTGATGGTATGCAAATGTTCTTGAAATAATATTTCTCCTCTGTAATATTCATGATTGGACAGCTGTAGTAGAATGTTGTGTAGCCAGTAACAATAGACGCAATAAACACTCCCAAATAAAATCTCCTAAATTTACTTCTTTTTCTAATCAATTAATTTGTTTAAATATCATTTTAAAAAGGCAAGGCCATTAGCCCCAATTATTTTATATTGGTCTTTGCATTATACTGTATATCAAAAATTACTCGCATGAGCTTTGTCCAAATCATTTTTGGGCTAGTGTAAATTTGTGAAACTTTATATAATGTACTAATTCTAATGTTTCTGTCAATTAAAGCGACTCCACAGAAGCCCAGCATCAATGTTTATGGAGGTGAAAGGACAGGTGATGCCATCATTGTAGCATGTTCAGCTGTCCACACGTGTTCATACAGCAAACCAACCATCACTCTGAACGGTATAGAAGGATCTGACGAAATAAAGGATGAGTCTGTTAAAGACGGCCTGTTGAAAATCACTCTGACGCGCACAGGTGTTGTAAAGGCAGAAAGCACGACTATTGAGTGTTCAGTAACACATCATGGTGGCATGACAGTGACAGCTACAGAGGTCAAGATTTCAAAATGTGAGTTAACAAATATGTTATGCAGTAAGTTCACTTTAAATATCACAGTAGAAGTAATTGCAAGATTTAATTTCACTTTCAGGTGTTCATCATAACATATCGATTGAGCCTGAACTGGCAGATGTTACAGAGGGTGTTGCACAGAACTTCACTTGTACCATCTACCATTCCTGCCAGAATGAGAATCCAACCATTACATGGAACTATGAGAATATGCAGGTCTCATCGTGGAACAAAAAGCATACTGATTTAGATCAGTTTCAGATTGCATTTTCCAACATAACCTTTCTGGGAGCAAAAGAAGACCACGGGAAAAGACTGATATGCATTGCAACATTTTCTGGAGGAAATATTGAAACGTATGTTGTTTTGCGTGTACAAGGTGAGTAACTTGTTGTGAGAATCGTGTGTAATTTAGTTGTATTTGATTTATTGTTGTTTTTTGTAAACTTTATAATTAATTTGAAAATCTCTCTTTGGTGAATATTCATTCAAATTATGCGTTGTTGTAAGGTTTTCATACTAAAGTGTGGTTGATGTTCCATGCATGTTATAATCTTTCAATATATGTAATTACTACCAATTCTGTTGCAGAATATCAGAAACCAGTGGATCAAATCCTGAATGAAAGTATGTGCTTTCCCTTTTGTAGCTGCTCTCATATTTGTATTATTGCACTGCACTATAGGCTTTTTGTCAATGAAATGTTAAGATTTTTAATAATGGTTCATTATATATTATTTTAGCCTATTTCCAATACGTGGCAGACGTGATACCCAAGATCACTGCATTGCCTCGTTCATGTGTGGTAATACCATGCAGTTTCAAGTCAGATGAGGAATATTCCACTGAACTTCGGGTTCTATGGGTCACCAGAAAAGGTGGCTACATGTTCCACACCGACCCAGTCGATGTCTCAGACAACTTCAAAGGCCGCACAAGGCTCCTCGGAAACCCAGTTGAGCAGAACTGCACTGTGGAGATGGATAATGTGCAAACTCATGACAATGGACCATTCTGTTTTAAAGCAGAAAGAGAAAATGAGAGATACAGCTTCAACAACAGCTGTGTGTTCATTATAATGCGGGGTGAGAAAATATAGCCACATATAATCACTTGGGTTCACTTACTTTTGAAAATGTACTACATCCCAAAGCTAATTGAATGTCTTTTGTGGTAAAAAGCCCCTGACAAACCTGTGATGTCATCCCTCCCTGAAAACATCGAGCCCGGGACACGCGTTGCTGTCAAATGCTCAGTCAACCACACATGCTCTTCTCACCCTCCTGAAATCACCTGGAGCGTTCCAACAGCCCAAGAAACTATCAGCCACAATCACATGGGTGGAGGCGTCTGGGAAACAGTGTCTGCTGTGACCTTTATTCCAACTGGATATGAAGAGGAAGATGAAATTGTCTGCACTGCCAAATTTTGGGGCGGTAAAACACAGGAAAATACTGCCTTCCTCAGCATCAGAAGTAAGTATAGACTGATGTTAATGAGATTTGCTTGTGCATTTGCCTGTGTTTTAATATGAATGCTCAAATAGAACACCACATACATTATAACTATTAATCCTGTTCAAATACTATTATAATAGGATTGCAAAGGCTTAAATTGGAGGATGTTGGACTGTATGCAATAGTTCCCTTACTGGTGTTCATCCTCATTTGTGTCCTTGCTGGAGTCATAATATGCAGGAGACGGCACAGGTAACTTTGTATGGCTTATTCTCACACTTAAGAATATTTTTATCAACTTTTGAGGTCTGTATCCCAAAGTGTATGCCAAACAGAAAGTGTGATTTTATCTTAGAAATGGTTTAAGGTATTGAAACAAAATTTTCTGAATGTTGTCTTTGTGAGTACTGGAGTAGTATGGACACAGCAACTGACCAATAAATCTTTAAATGCTTTTTAACTAAAAGGGTTAGTTCACCCCAAAATTCTGTCATTAATTAATTAAGACCTCCATTCATCTTCAGAACACTAATTAAGATATTTTTGATGCATTCTGACTTTTTGCACACAAAAAGTATTCTCGTAGCTACTAAATATTATGGTTGAATGCCTGATGTCACATGGATTATTTTACCAATCTACTAGCTATGTTTCTGGATGTTGATCGTGGTAGTACCCTTGCTGTCTATGGTAGGGTCAGAGAGCTCGTCAATTCCATCAAAAATATCTTAATTTGTGTTCTGAAGATGAACGGACGTCTTACGGGTTTTGAACGACACAAGGTTGAGTAATTAATGACATAATTTCTTTTTTTTTTTTGTGTCAACTACCCATTTAAGAGATTCAAAAAGGTTTGGCATAATATCAACAAACTTTGACGAAACAACATTCAGTTAAATTTACCTGCAGTGATTTTGTTAAAGCTTATCTATTTTTGTCACTCAACACTTACAGTGTTTCAGTTCTACATTCTCATTATTAATTGTAGAAAGCCTCGTCATGATATGCAAGGGTCACATACACATTCTGAACAGAGGTATGTATGACACATTATTTCATCAGATTTCATTGTTATTCATGTTAAAAACTTTCATTATCTAAAAGCAATTCTAACCCTATTCTCTGATCTAGGAGATCATTTTGGAACAGATTTTCAAGGTTGAAGTTTTCTTTACTAAACCTATCTTTGTATCTTTGTATTTGGTCTTTACACTAAGGGCCAGACTTAACTGCTTGTGCCAGCACAAACTGTCTTTTGGCTACTGTCAGGATTTACTAAAAATGCGCAGTGCAGAATTAGCGCTGAAAGGGCGTGGACAGTTATTTTCGCTCCTGACCTTACTGAAAATGCATTTGTAGGAGTTAACATTTCAGATGCAAAATTTATGGGAGGAAAGTATTAAAATGAATCATGCAACGTGATTTATGGGGAAGTCGTAGCCTAATGGTTTGAGAGTCGGACTCGTAACCCAAAAGGTTCGGATTTGAGTCTGCTTTGAGTACAGCACTCTCTCCACCCTCAATACCATGACTGAGGTGCTCTTGAGCATGGCACTGAACCCCCAACTGCTCCCCGGGAACAAAAAAAAAATGGCTGCCAACTGCTATGGGTGTGTGGTCATTGTGTGTGTATGTTCACTGCTGTGTTTGTGCACTCTGGATGGGATAAATGTAAAGCACTAATTCCAAATTAGTGGTATTTGCACCAATATTTAACACCCAAAAAATGCATGTCTTAAAGCAGGCAGTAATTTGGGCTGCTCTTAGCAGATTGTGCTGGTCATTATGGAATTGATATGGCTATGTTTATGTTCCTTAATGTGCGCATTGTTACTAAATCACCCGCCTAATTTTCCCCTCCCACCTGTGCTTTTACGGAATTGCACTATAATGCGTATTTTTGGTCCGTTTAGTAAATCTGGTCCTAAATTTGTAATGTCTCCACAAGTCGTTTTAGTATGCCTGAAGGAAGAGTAGCTTGGAGTAACAGAGGAAACAGGAGTGATATCGGGTAAGTAAAAAAAGCCCAGCCACATTCAGTGTTGATCCTTGTTACCAATCCACTAGTTTTGTCTACAGGTATACTGGAAATGCTCCTGAAAGACCACCAAAGGCTGGACAAAGGCAAGTTGAATACATAAGATTACAAATATTGTTCTAAACATTAATCATACTATTGATTGATTAAACTGTCACATGTTCTATATAGTTCTGTTTCCTCTGTCATTGTGCCTTGTTTTCCCTGTCCCTGTGTTCCCTTTGCTTATTAGTCATGTTGGTTTCTGATTTGTACATACCTATTTCCGTTCCTATTTATTGTCTAGTCTGTCTATTTAAGTCCTGGGTTTCTTTTGTTCATTGTTCGGTCTCATCTATAGTTACTGTGTGGTGTGTTGCTTTGTTTCCAGTGTTTATTAAAACTCCTTGTGAACCTTTGTGCGCTTTATTTGGATTACTACACAAATGTTAAAGAAACATTACATGACTATTTAAAAGGTCACATCTTTTAACAGACGCAGCATCTGGAGCCGATTTTCTAGGTAATTAGTATTTTGATCAATATTGCTTACTTATAATTGTCATTGCATATTAGTTGGTCTATGTTTCCAATCCACTTACAGTTCAAGTGTTATCAACAGGCATGCTCCTGAAAGACCGCCAAAGCCTGAACAAAGGCAGGTTGAAAGCATAATTATATAATTATGAATATTGTTAAAAAATGTATCATGCTTTTTAAACATTACTTCACTATTTTAATGTTAAATCTATTAACAGACAGAGCATCTTTAGCCGATTTTCTAGGTAAGCTGCATTCCACTTGTGTTATGTGCTTCATTATTTAATAAAAAATAAAATAACAGATTCGCGTTTTTTTCTTTTTTGTAGACACCAATCACCCAGAACCAATGTAAATCTGAGAGCAGAATATAAGTCAGTACTTTATTTTATACTACAATGATTAATAATAAAAATATTAATAATGAAATAATGATGTAATGCTTCCTTACATTTATATAATACAAATATTATAATAACAAAAAATATAATGGATGGCTGACTTATAGTTGTCTTTGCATATCGAACAGATATGACAAAGTAATTTATTATTTTAGCATTTTAAAGAATTTCAATAAATGTACATTTCCTAAAGTCGCATCACTGATGAACCTTTTCTCTTCACAGGGCAAACAACACATGTATAGTGTCAGGAAACAAGCCTTTCTCCAAACCTCATATGCCATCACCGAAGAGGTACAGTAGTGCATTTGAATGACATATGAGTCCCTCAAAGTCTAATTTCATTGTACTCAAGTTACACAGCAAAATAATAGTAGCCTATTGAATGTAGTGTGTCATAATAAAAGTCCTCATGCCACTTCAAGATTTCTGATCTTTAGTACTGTTTGTTATAATGGAAAACCAGGTAAGACTTTAGTATAGGGTTCAATTCTCACTAATAACTAGTTGCTTTTTAGGATGCCCACTTTTAACATATTGGCTGTTTATTAGTGCTTATAAAGTATGTATAATGCATGGCATCCATAATCCTACCCAATACCCTAAACTTAACAACTACCTTATAAACTATGAATAAGCAGCAAATTAGAAGTTAATTAAGGAAAAAAAAAATAGTTAATGGTTAGTTAATAGTGAGAATTGGGCCTTAAAATAAAGTGTGACCGAAAACCAATTTGTATAATTTTTTTGTAATTCAGAAGCACTGTATTTGTTCTTTTCTTTTGCTGTTTGGCTTAGGTTTTAAATAAAAGCACAATAAGGTCTATATAAATGCATATATTTAGGCTATGTGATTTATACATTCTTATTTTTTCTCATGCACCCCAGTGAGCCAAAATCCTACCGTGTGAGTATATTTATCACTACAAATATAAATATGCTTCAGATGTCTGGGGAAAAAGCTAAAATATTACTGACCTTGGTATCTCTTTTCCTTTAAGGGTTATGATTCTAATGCTGATTTTATATATGGAAATGCCTGATGAAAACGTTATATCATCAGGGCCGTGCAAGTTCTCTTGAGTCTACATCATTTCTTCATCCTGTTCACCTGTTCAATATTGTTTTATAAAAGAAAGATAACTAAAAGATAATGAAAACAAAGAATCTTTTCACATTATGCTTAAGGAAGTGTTTCATTTAAGAACTGTAAATGCATAAGTAGTCTTTTTTTTTAACTCTGTAGTTTGTATTGACTATAATATGCCTTTATGCTTCACACATTATTCTGTATGTTATTCTTTTTTTTTTTTTGTGAAATGCATTGCTTAAATTATGCTTATGCTACTATCCTCGAAAATAAGGAAACATACCTGTGGCTTGTGTATTTACACAAACATAGTATTTTTGTGTCTCAAAAATAATGGCTTGGAAATCTACACCAAGGAAATGTTCAGAACTGGCAAATGACATTTTTTAGTCTGTAATGAATTTAATACCTGATGAGAATTAAAAGAAAGAAAGAAAGAAAGAATCCTGTATTGCTCTTTAGGGACGATGCTGAAAAAGTGTGAATTAAAAACTAAAGTTTATAACACTTTACTGTATTTATATTTCTCTTTCTACTTTTTTTTTTAATACAGGTGTTTCACCTGTATTTTGAATGTATTGCACTTTGTTGCGTTTTCATGTCCAAGTAAGACATGTTCCTGGATAAACATTATTGTCCAAAAATATTTACCTAACCCTATCCCTACCCCTAACCCAAACCCTACCCATAATTTATCCCTAAAATCATAGGGAAATGATGGTGGAATAACAAGGGTATAAAAACCCCTAACTCTGGTTATAAGGCTAAAATTTACATTTCATGTAAACCTGTCCCTCAGATCTGATTGGTTGAGTTGAATGTTGTTGAAAATATAGTGCTAAGGTATACATAGGCCTAATAATATATAATAACTATGTTAAATTGGATGTGACGCATATTGATCAGCTAACTGTTCAAAATCGTTGCTCCCTTCGGGGGAACTAATTAGTTGACATTACACATGGATTAGCAGGTCAGAAGTAGGTATAAAAATTTACTTTAGGAACCAAACCCAAAATAAACTGCATCTGTTTACAATTTTAACATGTATAGATCTGTATGTACACTAGCTTAAATGTGTTGTTAGGTTATTATTACCATGTTTCATAATGGTCTTCTATTAACTGAGGTGCAAATAGTGTCTGCCACTACCCTTTACGAAATGAACCATGGTTTTACTACAAATTAAACCAAAATAAATAATAATAACAGTAAAATATGGTTTATTAAACTATGGTGACCACAAATTTACCATGTTCTTGCTACACCAACCTTAGTTTAACCATGGTGTTTGTATAAAAAATGTGGTTATACAAATGGTAATCCAAAATACGAAAAAAAAAAAAAAAAAAAAAAAAAACTTTGCTAATGCACTTGTCACACCCCTGGACTCATTTTGGTGTATTTTCCCTCCACATGTGTTCCTTACCCCATTAATTAGTTATTCCATGCACCTGTGTTTCCCCAGTCATCCTGGGTTCATAAGCCCTAGTCCTTTCTTTCAGTGGATGGTTTTCGGAGGTTGTATGTCAACCTATGTGTTTCCTGTGCTCCTTTCTGCCACATGTATTCCCATGGATTGTTGAATTAAAAGAAGATCATTCAGTGCATTTCTGGTTTCCTTGCTCCTTGAATTTAGGCAAAGTGTGACAGAACTTTTACTACAAAAATAATTAAATAAAAAATAAAAACATGGTTAATTTTCATAAGGGTATTTACACAAAATAATTATTGATCTACTGTTTACATCTGGTGCAAAGATATCTTAATACTGTTTAAAATGAACAATAAACAGAAATATAAATGACTTAAAAATAAAAAATAAATTATATATAACTTGTTTATTTTTTTATATGATCACTCATATGTTGGGCTGGGGATTGACAGAGATTTCATAATTCCATTTGATTCACAAGCTCTTTATTCAGTTATGTTCTTGATTCAATTCAGTTTGATTCATAATTATTCATATTCTCTTACTCTAATTCCAGTTTCTATACAATTTAATTGGATTAAAATATTTCTGAGAATTTGATGACAGCAATTCTGCTGAAGAATTAATTACTAAAAAGCTATGAGAATTTGGAGGCGAGTCATGACAGCACTACAAAGATCAATCCACTAAGGGTCCCAAGCAAGTGGATGAATTGAGATTTCTTCTCAAAAATAGTTTCCCCTTAGGGATCTCATTGTGTTTCCTGTCCCAACACTTCTTAGTCACAACCTCATTTTTGTTTTCGTGTCAGCAGTTTACAGCAGGGCACTTAATATGTGTGCAAATTTTAAGAACAGTTAGATAAACATGTTGATGTGAGGAGATGTGAATGGAAATTCAGAGATTTGGAATAGAATTCATGTTTAGCAGGAAGAAGTAGAACATCAAAACATCCTTGCCATGAAGGATTTTACAGGGCGTTAACCTCTGTTAGTCAGGGATGGTCATCCGGTGGCAATTGCAATTCCATGTTTTGCTTTCGCTCTGTCGTCATTCAAGTTTACCTTGACCAAATCTCAGGTCCACAAATGTTGCATCTACTTTGAGTGTACATTTCTTCTACGTTTTTCACTCCTCTGTAGTTTATTTCAATTTTGTTGTTTGACTTCAGACAATAACAGTTCACACTATAAGCCAACATGTGCATATTGTTCTTCGTCTTGTTATGTAATGCTGAATACTCACTGAACTCTGGCAGAAACCTGTGTCCCAAGCAAAGATTTTCCATGTGTGGAGATGCCCAATGTGATAAAGTGCCAAAAAGTGACTTGAGTTGTTTTTCTTGGCCCTCACAACTCAGAAGTTAAGGAGACAGACCAAAGTTTGATATTTCATGAATGTTAAATATATATATATATATATATATATATATATAAACTTAGTATAGTCATAGTTGAAAGTTAGAAGAGTATTTACAACAAAAACAGTCTTTCTAAAATTTCATGTTTAATTCAATTTGTTACTTTTTTGTTTTTATGTAATTTGTAATGCCAGCAACATCTTTAGATAGATTTTTTTTTGGTTACTGAACTGTTTGAAAAGGATACATACACCTCATATAGCCTACTAAAAACAGATTTTATTTATTTATTTACTATTATATTTAAAAAAAAAAACTTTATTTTGACGGACGCAAGTCTGAAGTAGGTTAGCACACAAAATGTATATTATTTAGTGATATGTTTATATAACCAGGTCGATATAACATAGGCATTCAGCTCAGACTGATTTGACTGTCAATGCTTGTCAACTTGTTTCCATTGTCCAATACATTACATGCAAATAAGAAGGACGCAAAGGAATCGACAAAGCCGATCTCAAAAACGTGTCCTGCCAAAGCGACGCCGGTGTAACGGATACCAGCCGCCGATGAGGGAGGGATAAGAGCCATTCATTGTGTCCGTGTCCATGGGGAGTAGTTGTGTGTGGAGCCCGTGGAATAGGAGGTGTATCAAGCGCGTCGTTCAGACTTGATTGTTAAAGTAAGGAAGATGTCAACGCAGAGCCGAATGTATTCGCGCATTTGTTCATAGTGAATGTAAATGCACATGAGGACTGAGGATCTGGCGATCGATTTCCATCAACTTCTGCGCGCATCTCAGGCGTTGTAATATCAGCGCAGTTTACAACAAGATCTACGAAATACGAAGGACTGTCACTGCAAATCAAGGTGAGTAGGCCACATGTATTTTTACAGTTTCATAAGTTTTAGGAACAATTAAAACATAGCAGATCGTTAGTAGCCTACCCAGCTAGAATTGTTTTGTTCTAAAAATGTTCTAAGAACATTACCATTCATTGTTCTAGCACTGAGCTCTATTCACTGTGTGCATGATAGAGTTCTTCCTCATGGTCTATAACAGAGGAGCATACAACAGTGTAAACAGAAAGAATACAAATAATTATTACATCTTAAGATCACAAACAGTATTGCAAACTTTCTGAACTAGTCAGCCTAATTCTTTATAAACTATGAAAAGACTAATTTATTGAAAGTATGCACATGACACCTTGTTAAAGATATATGTGCATGGATGCACATACTTATGACACCTTATGAGTATATACTGCTTCAATAAATGTAAAACACATCTACCTAATCATAATAAAACAACTTGACATTGACTTGAAAAGCCCGAACCTTTAGCCGAGACTTGAACTTTTTAATATATATATATATTTATATATATATATATATTTACTCCAGGATTTTATTTACATTAATAAAGGGCAATTTTTTTTTAATCTTATTTAAATGTATGCATCATCTTTAAAGTTAAATTATTAGTTAACCAAAAAATAAATAAAAAAGCACTATAGGGCTGTTACTAATCAAATGAAATGTACAGTGTCAAATTACAACTGCAATACATTTTAATAGGCCTATAAAAAAAGAAGAAAAAAAAAGATATGCAGAGGAAAAATAATTTGTAAAATACCCTAAACCACCAGTAGGAGATGGAATTCACTGATTGGTTGGTTCAAAACACAGTACTGAAACAATTCGGAGTGTTGCTTGGAGAATGAGAAATACTTCTGCTGCCATCTTCCTTTGGAACTATTTTCATTGGTGAAACAGAACGAAACAGTCAGTATTGTGTCTAAAATCTTCTTGTTTGTTGAACTAAAATCAAGGTAATATTTGCACTCGTAGAAATATTCAGCAAAATCACTCCCTTGTCATTGTATGTTACTTAAATACATCATGTTAGAAATAAACTAAACATATTCAATTTTTAACTGTGAATTTCTTTGAGTAGCTTTACACATTCAATTTTTCCATGAAAGTCTCTTCATGAAACAAGCAGCTGTTTGTGCTGAATGTAAAAAAAAAAAAAAAAAAAGAAATTCAAAAGATTCATTTTAACCCACGGCCACCAATAAAAGAACTCTCTGACCCTCCATAGACAGCAAAGGTACTACCACCATAGTCAAGGCACACAAACATAGTAAGGACATCGTTAAAATGGTCCAGTGGTTCAATCATAAATTTACGAAGCTAAGAGAATACTTTTTGTGCACAAAAAAAATAAAATAAACCACTTTCTTCAACAAATGATGTTCTCATTAACAAGGTTCGGGAGGAGCGCGTCAGATACTTAGCCTAATCAACACATGTGGACCACAATCTAGTAATCAATCCCACAGTATAAATATCGCTGACTTACCTCTATCCATTGACAGTTAATCAGCATCCCTCCTCCACCCCATCTCCTCACTTCGAGTTCACTTTATAATTATAACTCTGAGTTCGACCATTCCCCAGCTCGGGGCCCTTCCCCGGACAGCACGCCAGATACACACACCATACCTAAGCTAATTATATGTAAGCGTGAACTCATGAATTCTTTGCCTCCGCATGTGTCTTGAAGATGAATGAAGTTACGGGTTTGGAACAAAATTAGGGTGAGTAATTAATTAATGAATGAATTTTAATTTTGTGTGAAGCTAAATAGAAGTAGAAACAGCGCATCATTGTGGCACAGAAGACACAAAAGAGCATACAGTGATATGGAGTGACACAGAGGGGACTGTTGACAAAGGAACTGTTGAATAAAGTCATTATTTTTCTTTGCTTAAAAAAAAGTATTCTTGTCACTTCATATAACTCAAATGCACATCTGATGGCAGATGGAGTATTCTGAAGACAGGTACAGATTTCCTTTAACTCAGAAGCCATTTGGTTTTGGACAGGTTAAATGAGTTTGTGGCCTTGGCGAACAGCATCATCAGTTATGATGTCTTTGCTAATCTAATGCCACATTTCCATTGAACTTTTTGTCCCAGGAACCCCCAGACCTGTTGCTTTCTGTGTTTCCACCATGGTCTAAAGTACCGGGAAGATTAGGCAAATAGACTGGTGACGTAGGTATGCGCATGTTTCTCAATACAAATTACGCTGATTTTGGACTCACATCCTTGGTAGTTCAGACTCTGCGCATTCGACTCGGGAGTGTGATGTCCGCGATGACACAAATCTGGTAATTCTGCAAACAGCAGCACACTTGATAACATCAGTCAGCTCGCCTTGACTACTGCAATTTTCCTCACTGTATATTTACAATAAAACGAAAAAGGATATCAAATACCACTGCCTCCTTTTGTTTTTCATTTAAACATAATAATAGCTGCAGAAATGTACTTAGTTCAGGGAAATGTGTATATATTCAGGCATTACAATGAAACTAAATATTATATAAATTGCCTCTTATGTTTTTGATCCGGTGACAACGCACTAATACCAGATCTTTTAGAAGTGGAATGCCTCACTTCTTTCTGGGACATTTCCAAACTCCCTGAAAACTGCAGTTGTTAAGCTTGTTTTGTTTTTGCTTGTTTTATTTTTGTTATTATTTTTCTTCATAATTATTTAACTTTGTTTTATGTAAATTACTTTGAATTACCATTGTGTACGAAATGTGCTATATAAATAAACTTGCCTTGCCTAATATTTTCAGAGTCGCTTTAACACGAAACAGGAAACTAATGAATAATCATGTATGATCCGCCCAGTGACACCAAATATCTCAGAAACCAAAAGTTTCAGAACACCGGCCACTTCACTTGGCGAAGACACCATTTTACTGATGATGCTGTTCGTCAAGGCCACAAACTCATTTAACCTGTCCAA
The DNA here is from genome assembly GCF_003368295.1 of Carassius auratus. Lineage (NCBI taxonomy): Eukaryota > Metazoa > Chordata > Actinopteri > Cypriniformes > Cyprinidae > Carassius > Carassius auratus. Next base: position 7,808,851 of record NC_039257.1, on the reverse strand, counting down.
AACCAAATGGCTTCTGAGTAAAAGGAAATCTGTACCTGTCTTCAGAATACTCCATCTGCCATCAGATGTGCATTTGAGTTAAACTTGCTTGTCGTCAACTTGCTGCGCGAGTGTCAAAATGTCCTCCACAATTTCACCGATTACTTCCATTTTTCAAAACATTCTGCAAAATCGTCTATTAATAATTGTTTATTACTGTCGACTGTGAGTGACGTCACATCCCAATGCAAACACGCCCAATAAAATGGCCCCACCCCTGTCACTTGATTGACAGGTTTCAGTGTAGATGTTGGAAATTCAAATGCAAAAGGGTTTGCGATTCCAATTGAGTTTTGGCAGTTTACATGCGCAGTGCAGAGAGAGTGAAAATGCAAATGTGGTAATTAGTCTCATAGCTCGTAAAACATGAGAAATGCATTTGCAAAAGGACTTTGCTTTTTCATTTGAAATTTGGCACTCACTGTGCTTTCGCAAAAGCGAAAATGCAAACGGTAATGCAAGATTTGCAATTGCATTTGGATTATGTCAAAATTATGCGTCCACATTTTGAAATCGCAAATGAAAATACAATTTGCAATTCCATTTGAAAATAGTCCGGAAAATCCTTCCATATGGTGTGTATATATTCATTTAAAGATGTTTTTCCACATTTAAGTGTTGACCTCTTTTGAATTTGGACATAATAGCAAGTAAGAGTCCATTTAATTCTCTAACTGAATTAGCCTACTGGAATAAAAATATTTTGCGGTTTGAAATTCGTAAATTAAAGTAAATAAATGATAATAATATTAATAATAATAATAATAAAGGTTTCGAATAGTCCCGCACTTGAATTCACAAATCATGTGGATCAAATTGTTTTTCCCCACAGCAAAGCTTGACTGTCGTCTGCTTGGTAGTCTGCTGCGGAATGTGCACATACATGTATTTCTACCTTTTTTAACCGGGGCAGGCGGATTAATTGGAGAATGAAATACAGGCTTAATTTTAGATACATGAAAGGCGGTATGAATTCTCCAGTATGCTGGAGGAAGTTTAAGGCGGACTGCCACCAGACTAATGATCTTGGTGACAGTGAACGGGCCAATACATTTGGGAGCCAGTTTATTAGAGACGAAACGGATGTTCTTGGTAGAAAGCCACACTTTTTGACCCACGACGTATACGGGAGGCCTAGACCGATCACTTGGAGTAGAGTCTCGCGGGCTCTAGTCCAAGTGCGGTGACACCTCTGGACAAAGGCGTGAACGGACGGGACTGTGACTTCGGATTCCAGGCTGGGAAAAATAGGTGGCTGGTATCCTACACTACATTCAAAAGGAGATAGGACCGTAGCTGATATTGGTAATGTATTGTGGGTGTACTCCACCATTGACAGTTGTTGGCTCCAGGAGGAAGGATTCTTGGAAACCAAACATCGCAACACCCTTTCCAAATCTTGGTTGGCTCTCTCGGTTTGACCATTGCTCTGGGGATGAAACCCCGAGGACAGACTTACAGTCGCTCCCAGTAATCTACAGAATTCACACCAAAATTTGGACACAAATTGGGGTCCCCTGTCGGAAACCACATCTGTCGGGAGGCCATGTAAACGAAAGACGTGATCTATGATGGTCAACGCTGTCTCCTTGGCTGAGGGTAATTTGGTCAAGGGAATAAAGTGGGCCGCCTTCGAGAACCGGTCCACCACGGTCAAAACTACCATGTTGCCCTGGGAGGGCGGAAAGGGCTTGGTAATAAAATCTATAGCGATGTGGGACCAGAGTCTCAAAGGAACTGGCAGCGGTTGAAGTAACCCATCAGGGGGTCGATTGGAAGTCTTACCAGTGGCACAAACCGAGCAAGCCAAAACAAAACTGTGAATATCGCGACCCATAAGTGGCCACCAGAATCGTTGCTTGACCAAAAATTTAGTATGGTTAACTCCTGGATGACAAGCCACAGAGCAATGCCCCCACTGAATGACGTTGGACCGTAATCCCACTGGCACAAATAATCGATTTGGTGGGCACCCGGGCGGAGGCATTACCCCTTCTAAGGCCATCTTGACCTTCGATTCGACCTCCCATGTGAGTGTGGAGACCACTAATGTCTCAGGTAAAATACACTCGGGAGAAGAAGGCATTCGGAACGGTCAAAAATATGCGACAAAGTATCAGGTTTGATGTTCTTGGAACCCGGGCGGTACGAGAGAGTAAGGTCAAAACGTCTGAAAAAAAGTGCCCACCGAGCCAGCCTGGAGTTCAATCCTTTGGCAGTACTAATATATTCTAAATTCTTGTGGTCGATCCATACTATAAAAGGAACCCCCGAGCCTTCTAACCAGTGGCGCCATTCCTCCAATGCCATCTTGACTGCCAACAATTCTCGATTACCAATATCATAATTGCGTTCGGCAGGGGATAATCAGTATGAAAAAAACGCACACAGGTGCATCTTGTTGTCTGAGGGAGAACGTTGGGATAACACCGCACCTACCCCCACCTCTGACGCATTGACCTCCACCACAAACTGACATGATCAGGATAGGGGCTGAAACGAAGCAGCTCTTCAGTTTGGCAACACAGCCTCGGCTGTGTTTGACCACCTGAACATAGTTTTGGGGGAGGTCAAGGCGGTCAGAGGTGCGGTTAGTTGACTGAAGTTGTGAATAAAACGCCGGTAGAAGTTGGCGAACCCCAGAAACCTCTGTAGGGCCTTACGGGAATCTGGACTTGGCCACTCTACCACAGCCTTAACCTTCTCGGGATCCATACGTATTCCCTCAGTCAACACAATATACCCAAGAAATGGAACAGACTGTTCATGAAAAGCGCATTTCTCCACCTTGACAAAAAGCCCATTCTCTAGCAACCTCTGAAGCACTTGTCGACATGCTGCACGTGTTCCTGGAGAGAGGAGGAAAAAATCAATATGTCATCCAGGTAGACATATATGAATTGATCTCACAGCATGTTGTTGACGAATGCCTGGAAGACCGCTGGGGAGTTGGACAGCCCAAAGGGCATGACCAAGTATTCAAAGTGCCCCCTGGGGGTGTTAAAAGTGGTCTTCCATTCATCACCCTCCCTGATACGGACCAAATGATAAGCATTACGTAAGTCCAATTTCGTGAAGAACAACACTCCCTGTAACCTCTCGAAGGCTGAAGACATCAACGGCAAAGGGTAAGTATTCTTTACCGTGATGTTGTTCAGTTCCCGGTAATCAATACAAGGTTGCAGCGATCCGTCTTTCTTCCCCACAAAAAAAGAACCCCGCCCCTGCTGGAGAAGAGGAAGGGCGGATGAACTTCGAAGCTAGTGAATCAGAAATATATTTCTCCATAGCCTCCCTTTCTGGGACAGGAAGTGAATATAATTTGCCTTTAGGTGGAGACTTACCTGACAGTAAATCTATGGCACAGTCATAGGGACGATGGGGAGGAAGAGAAGCAGCACGAGAATTACTGAACATTTCCTTCAGGTGGAGGTATTCCACGGGCACGTTAGACAAATGCACTGCCTCCTCCTGAAACACAGACATTGAAACAGACGGACAAGCAGACACTAGACAAGACTCATGACACTTGTTACTCCAGGCCAGGATGGAATGTAATTGCCAGTCTATTTTGGGGTTGTGAAGGAGGAGCCAGGCATGACCGAGTACTATGGGTGCAAGAGGAGAGTCAAGGATGTAGAATGAGATGATTTCTGAGTGGTTGCCTGATGTGATGAGGGTGATATTTTCAGTGATTTGTAGGATGACCGGCAGACTCTGTCCATTGAGTGCATGAACCGTGATGTGGTGAGTGAGAGGTCTGAGGGGAATTTGAAGTCTGCATGCATAGTCTATAAAATTACCTTCAGCCCCGGAGTCCAGAAGTGCTTGACAGTCGTGAATCTGTGCTGACCATCTTAGTCTTACTGGGAGGAGCGTAGATGATGATGAGGTCTTCTTGGCGGAGATCTCACCCGATAGTAGCTTCATACTTACTACCGGGCTTGGCCTTTTACCGGACAGATGCAGGCGTGATGACCGGTTCCCCCGCAGTAGAGGCACATACCCAGGGTATGTAAACCTTGCATACCCAGGGTCCTCCGCCTCTCCTTCTCCTCCCGGGAAAGCCGAGCTCGCCCTACCTGCCGCTTCTCTCCCGCCAGCGGCTCGATCAAAGACCCGCTTCATCTCGGCGGAGAGTGTCTGGAACGAGTCGCAGCATGGATATTGATTCTACCACACCGCCGTTCACCATAATGCCTCCCAGTGAGCAGTGTTAACACAAACACCACCTTGGCTTGTTCATTGGAGAAAGTCCTGAGTTGAAGAGAGAAGTGCATATTGCATCGTGTTAAGAAAGCTCTACAGAAATTCAGCTCACCCAAGTAGGTCTCCGGAATAGGAAGGCGTGGTTCCGGCTGGGAGGGGGTCTCCGGTGGTGTGGGAGGAACGGGCGTTGTGAGCGGCGCAGTGGGGGCTCGCAGAAGCTGTAATTGCTGGGTCAGCTCGGACACCTGCACCACCAAAACCTGAACAGCACGACCAGTGTCGTTAAGATTCCATTCCTAAGAGTCCATCCTTTTGAGCACTGGTGCTGAGGAACTCTTCCAACTGCTTCCATGGGTGGTCAGATCGTTCTGTCACGTTAGTAGTAAGGACAGGAAGCAGTTGCAAGTACATTATGTTTATTTAGAGAAGTATCGCCAGGCTGGATGATGGTGGGTGACGCAGGGACCTCGATGACAGCACCGACACGTGAGGAGGTGATTGAGTGCGCAGGCGGTGGTGAGGAATCTGTGTGATGACTGGTTAATCCAATAGCGACCGAACAGGAACAAGACACAAACGTAGCTGAGCAGATGTAACACAGACAAGATTCACGGAGGACCTCAAACAACGATCTGACAAACAAGAGACGAAAGACAGGGCATTAAGTAGGCTGGTGGAATGAGCTGTAACACCAACATGAAACAATCAACATGACGTAACATGAGACGAGCAGGAGACGGTGCATTCACCGTGACACTTCCTCACAATTTTACAGTTATGCTATTCAAAGTCATCCCTTTTTAAGTACATATTTTAAGTTTTTATTTTTAACATATCATTATGTACAGTCATGCCCACAAATATTGGCACCCTTGGCAAATATGATCAAAAAAGGCCGTGTAAATTCATCTACATTGTTAATCCTTTTGATTTTTTATTAAAAAAATTCACAAGGATGTATCCTTTCATTGGATAATAAGAATTTAAAATGGAGGGGAAATATCATTATGAAATTAATGTTTTTCTCAAATACTCGTTGGACACAATTATTGGCACCCCTAGAAATTCTTATGAGTAAAATGTCTCTGAAGTATATTCCTATTCATATTCACAATTTTGAGCACTCTAGAATGATTATAAACATGAAATCATCCAGCTCTGGCTTCCTTTTTCACAGAAATATAAAGAGGAGGGAAAATAAAGCCCAAATTCCCTTAATCATCCATCAAAATGAGAAAAAAAACAGAGAAAATATTTATGGTGTGCAGAAAAAGATATTGGGGCTTCACAAATCGGTGAAGTGGCATTAAGAAAAGAACTAGAGCAATACACATTCCCATTTCCACCATCAGGGCAATAATTAAGAATTTCCCACCAACAGAAAATGATACAAAACTGCCTGGAAGAGGGCGTGTGTTTATATCATCCTAATGTGCGGTGAGAAGGAGAGTTTATGTAGCTAAAGACTCTCCAAGGGTCACAGCTGGAGAATTGCAGAAAATAGTTGAGTCTCTGGAAACCTTTACAAAAATTGTCAAAGAGAACCTACATCACCACATGTTGTTTGGGAGGGTTACAAGAAAAATTATCCTAGCTCATTCAAAAACAAACTAAAGCATATTCAGTTATCAGCCATGATTGGAATTTTAAATGGGACTGGCTTTTATGATCAGATTAAACTAAAAAATTAGCTTTTTAGCTGCAAACACTCAAGATGGGTTTGGTGAACACAGAGAAAAAAAGTATCCCATGTGTACAATGAAATATACAGCTGTATTTTTGATGTTGTGGGCCTGTATTTCTGCTGGAGGTCCTGGACATCTTGTTTAGATACATGGCATCATGGATTCTATCAAATACCAACAAATAAAAAATCAGTAAGTGACTGACTCTGTTAGAAATCTCATAATGGGTCATGTTTGGATCTTCCGACCGTACAATAATCCAAACACAAGCCTCAGAAATAACACAGAAATGGGTCACTGAGCTCAAAACCAAGCTTCTGCTATAGCCATTGCAGTCCTCTGACCCGAACCCTATGAAAAATGAGAGGAGTGAACTGAAGAGGAGAAGCACCAACATGGAGCTGGGAATCTAAAGGTTCTGGACTGATTCTGGATGAAGGAATGGTCTCTGATCTCTTGTGAGGTGTTCTCTAACCTCATCAGGCATTATAGGAGAGAATTTAGAGCTGTTAAACTGGCAAATGGAGGTTTCAAAAAGTATTGAATAAAAGGGTGCCAATAATTGTGTCCAACGAGTATTAGAGAAAAACATTTATTTCATAATGATATTTCCCCCCATTTGAAATTCTTATTATCCAATGAAATGATACATTTTTGTGAATTTTTTTAAATAAAAGATCAAAAGGATTAACAACACAGATGAATTTTCACAACCTTATTTGATCATATTTACCAAGGGTGCCAATATTTGTGGGCATGACTGTAACCTATGTGTTCTACAGATCTGTGTACAAGTGTTAAGACACTTATTTTGATTGTATTAACAGGGCTTAACACTAAGGAAATTTTCCACTGGTCCGGTTCGGCCAGTGGTTTATTTTTTATTTTTTACTTGGCCTGGCAAAATTTTCATAGGACTTGCCACAATCAATCAATCAATCAATCAATCAATCAATCAATCAATCAATCAATAAGATGTATTGTTTTCATTGTTGACTGTAACATTGTATTATAATAAATAATAACCATTTTGCACAAATAGGTTCAATATAGTTCAAAGATAAAACTGAAATGAACCATGCATTTTCAGGTCTTTCAGGTCGGTCTAACTATTCCAGTTAAGGATGCACTGATCAGGATTTTATTTTTTTTTTACACTCAAATGAGACGATTCCCATCCTTGTTGGCAATTTATATAGTTCTTCTTCTTTCTTTCTTTCTTTTTTTTTTTTTTTACATTTATTAAATGTTTATTTTGCTCCGTTACTGGCCAAATTAACCTTGAACAAACAAACTAAAATATAGGCAGCATAAAGCAAGTGCACAAAACTAAAACATCATATGTTGAGTAAATTAATATTTTATGATTAATATTTCTTATTATTAGTTTTATTACCTTAATTATATGTGTGTTTGCACTATGTTTGTACTTCCTGTAATGGAATCTCCTGACAAAATGTATTCTCTGTGTAAACACTTGGCAATAAAGCTCTTTCTGATTCTGATGAAAATGCACTGACAGCAGGTGGTGCTGAAAAAACAATAACGTTAGTGTTTCCTGAATTATTGCTGCAACCAGAGCTGCTGCTAAATAACACTCCTTTAATGTGTATTTAACTACGGTAAGAGGAAAAATAAAAGTGACATGACATACGGCCAAGTATGGTGACCCATACTCAGAATTCATGCTCTGCTTTTAACCCATCTGAAGGGCGTGCATGCACACACAGCATAAGCAACTTGATGTGATGACCTATGACAAGATTAAGAAATATTTTTTTCATCCTTGTGGGTGTGGAGGACACTTGTCTGAAATATGCTTCTCCTATCTCTCACTTCTCATATTTTGCTCTTCTTGGTAAAAGGTTATTATCCTTTTCTCTGCAGAGAAAAACTGAGAAGGTAGGAATGATAAATAATGTGTTATTATTACATCATTATTTTGAAATAAATTATTGTCAAAACTACAATTGAAGTGATAAATTGTTAGGCTGGAAGTTCGCCCATTTTTGACATTTAACTTTGATTTTTGTTTCTGTATTGACCCAGGAACATGAACGCACCACTTCTACTTCATCTACTTTTCCAAGGTATATTATATGTTGTCCTCTTTTATGTATGTTTTGGGCATGTTCTGTCGCAGTAAATGTTTCTATATGTTTATTAATATAATTTAACAGAAGTTTCGGTAACACTTTAGAATAGGTAACACCTATTAGTTGCTTATTAGCATGCATATTACTAGATTATTAGCCATATATTAGTGATAATTAAGAACATATTAATGCCTTATTCTACTTAACCTTATTCTAAATCTCTAATCCTACCCAATACCTAAACCTAACAACTGCCTGACTAACTATTAATAAGAAGCAAATTAAGAATTTATTGTGGGAAATTTTGTAGTTAATAGTTAACAAGTGTTACCTATTCTAAAGTGTTACATTAGGCTGCTCAGTATTGATAATACCAAAATCATATATAAAAAATAATAGGCTACAATTTTATATACACTTTATTCACAGCAGTCAAAAAATACCTACTATACGCCTTACTCTCACAAGATAAAAAAAAGAAAATTGACCAGCATTTTGAAAAAAAGTGAAACACATTATTGTGCAGAAACATTAGCCTTTACAGTGTAAATAGTGTGTCTTGTGTGGCATTTCGAGGATGAGTTAAGTTAAGGGTAGTGTGACGGGGTGAAGAAGCACGAGGGTCAAGGTAAGTTCCCAGAAGCGTGGATTTTATTAAGGTGGTGTAAGGAAAAATAGCCAACGTGAGGGGTTTCTGGTGCTCAGTGCTCAGCCTTCTCTTCCTCCTTTGGTGCGCAGTGCTGTGTGGGTCTGTGAGGTCCATGTCTTTAGCGGGCTGGCGGTCACACGCTGTCATCTTTGCCGTCATCTTTAGGATGAGTTGGGTAGCCTGGGCTCGGGGGTCAGGTAGCAGAGTTCGCGGGGCGGCCGCCATGCGGAGGGCGGCGTGCTCTCATTCCGTTTCCCCTTATCGGGAGGCCATGTGCTCCATAATCTGTTGCTGGTGGATGCTCACCTTTAACAGATCTTCCATCATTGGGGGAGGAGCGCCACCTGGGGAAACAGGAAGGGGACGTGAGAAACAAGCCCGGAAAAAAAATATCCCTCAATAAACCAAGTGAACGGGACCCTGGTCGGTGACTTCTTCACTGTAATGCCTGCATTCTCCACCAGTGTGACGGGGTGAAGAAGCACATGACACAAGGGTCAAGGTAAGGGAAAAATAGCCAACGTGAGGGGTTTCCGCTGCTCATTGCTCAGCCTTCTCTTCCTACTTTGGTGCGCAGTGCTGTGTGGGTCCGTGAGGTCCGTGTCTTTAGCGGGCTGGTGGTCACACGCTGCTGTCTGGAGGGGAAACACAGAGAATTGTTAGCTGAGTATTCTGGAGACATCTCTCACCTCTGTGTTCGATGACGCTGCTTATAAAGCCCGGTTCTGATGGGCTGCAGTTGTGACCAATCAGCCCGTAATGAGCAGGTGCAGGTGTGTCTGCTCTGTTTTCAGGGCGACGCTGATGAGAGCTCGGGCCACGTGTCACAGTAGGAATTATATGTCGCCTCAAGTTGGTGGTGGTAAAGGACTACAGATCATGATGGAGGCTTTCTAAAAACTACAACATCCAGATCACCTACTAATGAAGACTAGACAGACTAACAAATGCTGTATAATTGACAAGTACTGTGACTAAGAACAACTCTCTCACGTCATTGAATTTCATCTGAATATAGATGGTGCTTTTTTTTTTTTCTTGGACAATATGGAAAGAACGTTATTTCTAATCACAGTATAAAAATATGATTGACTCATGGCCATTATATTTTATGACTTATTTAATACATTTCTAATACTATACACCAAATCAGCAATGACAAGATTTAACAATCATATAAAAACAGCCAAACAGCTTTCAACTAAATGTTTACAGCAGTCACATTACCTGAATCTACTATTGACACTTATTAAATCTACAAAGTTTAGTGTATTATAGTGTGCTGAATTAACAGAAAAAAAACATGGGACAAATTAAATGCTAAAATTTTCAGCCTAAATGAACATGTAATGACTCCAACTTTTGTCCCACAGTTGTTCTGCTCTATGATGCTTTGGGATGGGAAGTGAGAATGCCGAAAGATATTCATGGTCTCCAAGGTTCCTGTCTGGTCATACCATGCTCTTTCAGCTACACATCAAACCCACCCAAAAACCCACATAGAGTTGTGTGGTATCAGTATGTCTTTAGAGGTTATCCTTTAGTTTACGATCCATGGCATCCAGACAGTGTCATTGAGATGTTCAGAGGAAAAACTGATTTATATAGTAACTCAAGTAGGGATTGCAGTCTGCTGATCAAAAACCTGGAATGGTCCCACCATGGAGAGAAATTATATGCATGGATCGACCCTGAAAACATTGGGTATAGGACCTACAAATTTTATGATGTCACTTCCACAATCCTTGTCAAAGGTATGTAAATACTTTTTTCTTTCTTTAACTCGTGATCTAGTTGTGAGAGTGTGTTGCTTAATTCTGACATTTCTGGTATTTGTAGAAAGTACACAGCAACCGAGCATCAAAGTTTTTGGAGGTAACAGGACAGGTGACACCATCACAGTAGTATGTTCAACTTTCCACACATGTCCATACAGTAAACCAACCATCACTCTGAACGGGATAGAAGGATCTGATCAAATAGACAATGAGCATATTAAAGATGGCCTGTGGAAAAGCACTCTGACACGCACAGGTGTCGTAAAGACAGCACATTTGATTATTGAGTGTTCAGTAACACATTATGGTGGAATAAATGTGACAGCTACAAAAGATAAAAGTGCTAAATGTGAGTAAACACAAACATGAACTTTGTGTGATATTAGCTGTAAGTTCAGTTTAAATGCCACAGTTGGACCTATTTCAAGATTTAATTTCAATTTCAGGTGTTCATCATAACATATCGATTGAGCCTGAACTGGCAGATGTCACCGAGGGCATCGCAAAGAACTTCACTTGTAGCGTCTACCATTCCTGCCAGAATGAGAATCCAAACATTACATGGAACTATGAGAACATGCAGGTCACAGAGTGGAACAAAACACTTTCTACTTTAGATCAGATCAGCTATTCTAGCATAACCTTTCTGGGTGCAAAAGAAGACCATGGCAAGAAATTGATATGTATGGCAAAAGTTTCTGGAAGAGACGTTATGTCATTTGTTGTCTTAAATGTGCAAAGTGAGTAATTTATTAGCATTTTGTCCCTCCAATATATCATAATTTATATGGTATCATACTGATTCTCTTGTACTTCAAATATTGTGAATCTAATCCAAAATGAAGAATGTGCTTTGTTTTTTGTTTTGTTTTTTCTGTTGCTCATACTTACACTATTGCCTTGCCTTTTAGATCAGTTATTTTATTAGTTTTAATATCAGTTGTGTCCTAAAAATTGTTTTTCCTCTTTCATCATGATGCAGACCCAGTGTTTATTGGACTCAAGATTACTGGTCTTTACATCTTAACACCGTCACTTGTGTTCCTTCTGGCTTGTATCCTTGTTGTAGTCATATTCAAGAAGAGACAAAGGTAACTCTTTGTTTATGTCTCTTTAAGCCAGGAATTCCCCAATTTATCTTCATTGTTCATAAACTAAAATACTGCTGATTTTGATAAATTTGTTGTAAATGAAATGAGATGATATTCAAAGACTTGTCTCTTTCTATCTGTTTTCGTTGTTATAAATTATCTATTTATAACTTCACATTTCAACAAAAGCTAGTTGTATATTCTGAGAACAAAGGAGATGTCTAATACAAGTTGCCATACCACTTAACATATGTGGCTGTGTAAATGTTAACTGGATGACATAAAGCAAGCAATGCTTATCTAATTACACTATATTTTTTATGCATTCGCTGTCTTTGATATTTGATTATGTGATATTTAATTATCAGTAACTAAATGTAAAAGTTATTTAAAATATATTGAAAATGTCAGGAATTAAACACATTAAACTTGAGGTTAAATCACACAGGAGGAAATAAAGTAGAAATTAAACAAAAGGTTAAAGGCATTATTAAAGCTTACAGCATCAGCTTCTTTTTCTTACACACAACATATGTTCCCAGGTCAAAAGATGCAAGTCCAGAGTCAGGAAAAAAACATTTCTCCAAACCTCAAATGCCCTCACCAAAGAGGTACAGCAACTTTGAATGACATATAAGTTTCTAATAAGTGAATTTTATGCATTTACATTTTTCAAAATTAACAAAATTTACCTGGTAACGAAATAACAACATAAATGTGTATTTTCCCTCATGCACCTCAGTGATCCAAAATCCCACTCAGTGAGTATACTGTTTATTTCTGCTATTACTGTGTTACACTCTGGAAATAGATTCTTTAACATATTCTTACTAAAATTACTGATGTCTGGCTTTGTACTTTCATTTCATAAATTTTCCATAAGGATTATGATTATGAAGCTGATTACATCAACGAGGAAGTAGGCAACATCTATGAAAATGTCTGATGAAAAAGCTACACGATCAAAACCAAAATGCGTTTCACTATAGTGTTTATAAGAAGACCAAAAATTTCAGACTTTATTAATAATAAAACATTTGTCATGCATATTATGTAGCATCAGGATATTATGCCTTCTAACACAAAATGTAACATACTTTTTATAATACATGCATTTATCTTTAGAATATAAAATCCTTCTGAAGTATCTGAAGTATCACTCTGAATTATATATGTAACCCTGGGCCACAAAAGCAGTCTTAAGTTGCACGGCTATATTGTAGCAATAGCCAGCAATACATTGTATGAGTCAAAATTATCTATTTTTCTTTCATGCAAAAAATTATTTGGATATTGAATAAAGATAATGTTCCATGAAGATATTTTGTACATTTCAATTATGTATGTTTTATTATTATTATTTTTAAATTGACAACTTTAAAGGCAATTTTCCCAACATTTTGGATTTTTTTTTTTTACCATCAGATTATACATTTTCAAATAGTTGTATCATGGCTAAATATTGTCCTAAAGCTGAAAACTTTCAGATAATGAAAATAAAATAAAAATAATTAAATCTTTTATTCAATCTTTCAATTAAAGACTCTTATGCCTTGTTTTGTGGTCAAGTGTCACATCTGTAAATTATGCAGATTGTTATTTTATTTTCTGCTATTTTTGTGCTATATGATTATATGATTCAATTATATTTTTGTGTCCAATTAAAGTTTTATATTAAATTATTTTATATGTGAACAATTATTTGCTTCTCATATTATATAACTTGGTGGTGCAATTCCTTCTTGAAATCACTGAGCCCAGGAGACTTTTTATTTATTTATTTATTTTTATTCACAGATTTATGCAAGCATTTAAATGTTATCAGATTGGCAGTTAAGCAGTCCCAAATACAAATGTTTAATGAAACAAACAAACAAAAACAAACAAACAAAAAATGCATAGCAATGTTTTTGCATTTCACACAATGTAGTTAAACTACATTTTCAGACAACATTTTTTTTTCAATTATCTACTCAAGAATTGATCACACAAATATATGGTTCATTGATACATAACGAAATAGTTTTTTACAAAATTAATAAATTTTTAATCAATAGTACTATATATATTAATGCAACAGCAACTCACTGTAAAAATAAAAAGTGAATGAGTAGAAGGCACACTTATAGAATCATTATTTATATAATATTTTCCCTTTGAAACAACATTATACAGACTTATATTATATGGACTTTGTGTTCAATAGATCAAAACATTGTTTTTATTTCATAATTCATACATTTACCCAGTTAACCACTTAAAAAAAATACAAAGTGTGGAAGCATTTTACTTTAATCATGCATTTACAATGTGCTCATGTATAATTGTACCTTTATGTGCAGTAAGAAATATTGACGGCTAGTGGTTGATGTAGGTATTGCAGTACAATTTAAAAATATTAGAAAAAGGTGTTTTACACCAACTGGCGACCTGGAGTCTTTACTGTAAATGTAAATAAGCAGGATCACATGATTCAAAGTAGAATAACTGGCTGTAGCATTGTTTTTCAAAGAAACAAGTAGGCCTATGTGAACTTAGCATATTTCCTAAAAATCTTTAAACATACCATGGTATTTTTATGCTTTCATAAAGGTTCCATGGAGTGATATGCAGAAAACTATCCTACACCCTGACAGATATCATTAAAATATTAGTTGACTAAAAAAAATATTTGCTTGGTTATCACGGTTACGCCAAAGAGGCAGTTGTAGAAAAGGGTCATGTCTAAAGTCTGTTAGAAGAATTTCTAGCTAAATGCAGCTAATAATTGATTCCAGTTTGAGTCATTTGGAACATATATATTTAAGATGTGTTATTTCATACTCACTGCCAATAAATAACATGATGTTTTCGGATCGTGATTCTCCGATAGCATTGGCTGCTGTACAGTAATATATTCCTGGGTTCTGAGGCTGAACAGTGAAGTTCTGATGTTCTGACAGTACGGTCACGTTGTCCTCCTCTCTGTACCAGTTGTAGACCTTGGCAGGAGGATGTGCATCTGCACTGCAGGTCAGAGAGACTGGAAACTCCCAATTCCACTGAGTTAATGTTGTCATGTTATGGGCAATTTTTATGATTGGAACATCTATAGAAAACAGGCAAAAGGACATGAATATATTCACAATATCTGGTAGATGGAAAGCAATGACAATTTGATTTATTTTTATACAATGACAAATTTGGACATTGTGATATTAACCCAGTTATAATGACAAAAGTCATTCATTAGACTAGTTAAACTAATCACACAACACTGTACAATCTTATATCTGTCAGAAAAGCCAAAAAGCATTTATTTATTTTGTCACAAAAATCTATAGTGTGTCAAATAACTAGTAGAATAAGTACTCACGTTTCACCTTGATCTCTACTAATGGAGATTCTGTTTTTCCAATGGAGTTTTGAGCAATACAGGCGTACTGACCAGAGTCAGAGATTTCCAGAGAAAGAAAGTGTAGTCTCTGTTCATGTTTCTGTTCAATTGTCTTTAACTGTCCATTGAAGCCTTTCTTCCACTCATATGAGGATGGAGCAGGATCGGCGTGAGCCTCACATGTAAGGGTCAGCTCACTCCCTAATCTTTGTTCTCCTTTAACACTTACAGTCACATTTTCGGGTGCATCTATGATATATAAGAAAATGAAACTCAAATTATTTAGGAAAATTAATGCTTAAAGTCATATCAGTTTGGTCCCTTTCAAGTAAAATTAAAGCATCTCATGTTTCTCAAAAGTCCTTGAAACTTTATTTAAAAAATAATAATATTAATAATAATAATAATAATAATAATAATAAAATATTATTACTTATGAAATATAATTGTATTTATTTATTTTATTTAGTTTCTTGTTTTCCCTCAACTTTCTGCTTTGTATGTGTTTAATATAATAAAATATTAATGTTTTTATTTTAGAAATATGTAGGCTAATTGTAACATATTTATGTGAAGAGATTTATAATCTAATATGCTTTTGATAATTAGAATTTAAATTAGTTAATTTTGCAAAACCTTTCTAAATGACATGAAGTAATACTAACTACCATAAATTTATTAGCTGACTGTTAAGAGCTTGATTTAATATTTATTTCATTATAATCAATAACAAAATCACTTTATTAGTTTGTTGGAGGTACAGATATATAAAGAAATACTACAAATATTATATAGAAATACTTACACTTTACAGATACTTCTAGGATATCTGATATTTCTGTTCTGATCCCGTTATCAGCCTGGCATTGGTACGATCCTCTGTCCTCTTCAGTAACTTTACTGATGATGAATGTCTCGCTGGTTTCACTCTGGTTTTGGGAATTTTTGTACCACATGAACTGATAGACTGCTGGGTTACCTCTCTCGACTAAACACTTGAGTGTCAGTTCATCTCCCTCTTTGAGATCTTTAATGTTAACAGGTTGCACTTTGACACCCTCTGGACCATCTGAATAATGCAGTGCACAGGCACAAGAAATGTATTACATTTCAATTAAATTATCAAATTAAATTATATTAACAGATGGAGTACTGAAGTTCAAAACCTTTGTACCTTTCTTTAGAGGTATCATAAAACATTATACTCACACTTCACATCAATTTGAATGATATTTGATTTCTTCACGCCATGCTTGTTTTCAGCTTCACAGTAATATTCTCCACTGTCTTCTGGTTTCACATTATTTAGTTTCAAGTCAGACATTTGTTGAGACTTTTCTATTCTCTCTTTTTTGAACCATGAGAAGCTGACATCAGGCTGACCTCTGCTGGTGCAGGAGAGAGTGACAGAATCTCCCTCCTTCACATCCTCAGAGCTCACTGTTGCTTTTACCTCTTTAGGTGCATCTAGAGAAGAAACGAAATGAAGTGGGCAGCTGGAGTGAATAATGCTCAGTCAGTGACTGTTTACACTAAATATAGAGTAATTGTTCATAAACATATGATATATTCACTCACATTCTACAGACAGTGTGATATTCCTGATCTGGCAGCTGTCCTCACTCTTTGCTGGACGACAAGACAGAATCCTTCTGTCATCCTTCCATGTCACACTGAGCTTCAATTTGGTGATCTTTCTGCCTTCTTTATCTTCTTCAGTCTC
Source organism: Carassius auratus (assembly GCF_003368295.1). Lineage (NCBI taxonomy): Eukaryota > Metazoa > Chordata > Actinopteri > Cypriniformes > Cyprinidae > Carassius > Carassius auratus. The sequence continues at coordinate 7,792,205 of NC_039257.1, read as the reverse complement.
TATAATCATATCAGTCGACGAGGAGGACGTCCATTTTTGCTTTTGTCGTGATGTATGGACGAGCCACTCAGGATGAAGATCACAGGAACCAAATGTGGAACAGCGAACAGTTAATTTGTCCGACTCACGGACTGGACTCTTCAGCTCTGATGGTTCAATGTGCACCTTACAAGGATTGTCTGGAATCAGGAGAACAATAAGGAGTGAAAACAAGTAAGGTAGAAACTTTACTCAAAAAAAAAAAAAAAACTTAAATTATTACCTATGAAAGCTTATTTCTGTCACAGAAAAAAATAGATAATTGTGACTTTTTGCCTCACAATTATGACTTTTTTCAAGCATGAGTTCTGAGAAAATATTACGAGAAATAAACTTAGAATTGCACAGTACTAAGAAGAAAAGTTCAAATTGTAAGTGTGTCATATTTGCAAGAAAAAAAATCAAAAAAACAAAAAACAAAAACACAGCAGTTTTGTTGTTTCCTCTGCAATTGTGACCAATGTCCCTAAGCAAGATAATCCACAAATAGCTGTGCATTAAACAAATTTAATGTTTGACATGGAGACAAAGAACACTCTGAGGAGTGCATTACATTTGGTTATATATAAAATGCATGAGAACCAGTGGCATTTTCATGATGGCTTCAAACAGTCTGGGTTTTATTATTGGTTGTTTAAAGTTTTTGGAGACATTTTTCACATTCAGTTTCGTTGTTTAAAAAAAAAAAAAAAAAAAAAAAAAAACAAGAATAAATGAAGAAAGATTTGTTTTTGTAAGATAAATTCCATTTAAATATCATTGCTCACCTGTAACTTTGAGATTCATAGCTGCACTCATATATTTCATGTAGCTGGAAATAATAAATCTAAACTTGTAGTTCCCACTATCTTTTGTTTGAAGATCGGTGATTCTTAAATCACATTTGATCCAGATGTTTTGGTTTTCTTGTGATGTTTCATCAGTGATGTATTTCACTCTGCTGGAGTAACCTGGCGACTGGGGACGTTCTTCTGTGTTACTGTATAAAATAGTCCCGTCAAAAATTTGTGATATTTTATTATATTCTGGATCTTTAAACCACAACAGAGTATATTTTCCATCCTTTGTTTTTTTGTAAGAACAGGGGATGGTCACACATGATCCTTCATCAATTTGTTCTGTTTTCTCAAGCACTTTTATTAGTTCATTGTTTGAGCCGGTGAAGGAGCCCATAAGAAGAACTGAAAAACAACATCAGTCACACTTTCAGTTTATATCGATAAATTAGGAAAATAATTTACAAAAATCTGCATTCAGTATATAATATAGACAATTCATACCAAGCAGAAGCAGAGGAATCCCTTCAGGAATCATCATTCTGTCTGCTGCTAATTAAATAAATACAGTTATATGATTCTGTTCAGTTTGTTTCTCCTTCCTTTTTTATTTTTATTTATTTTATTTTTTCATCCTTGCATGCCGAAAGTTTCAATTTGGTAATTACTTCTAATTGTTTTTCTGTGTTTTGTGTGTTTAAATTATTATTTATTTTGTCACCATATTTTATTCAATCTGCATTTATTGTAGCAAACAAATCAGGCCTACTAGCCCCATGATGCAACTGATGTTTCTCAAACAACATTTTCACGCTATGATGACATAATCACATGCCAAAAAAGTATTGTTTGAAGAAGCATAGTGCTTTTTATGCTTAACTGATTAGGTAAGTAATCTGACAATAACCAAATGTATTTTTACCATAGTGAAATAAATAGAAAGAAATATAAAAATGTTTTACCTTGAACTTGAATCTTTTGTTCTCAATCAAATGTATTTTTACCATGGTGAAATAAATAGAAAGAAATATAAAAATGTTTTACCTTGAACTTGAATCTTTTGTTCTCAATTGTTGTTTTAAAAATGTTAAAACCGAGAAACAAAAGGAAAACTTCACCCAAGTGTATTTCTAACTTTTCATATTTGCATAGTTAAATTACGACATAAAAGAAACTAAAAGCACACTTTCCTGGTAGAGATAAAGAGATATGTTCATACTGTCATCTAAGTTTGAAGCTCACATCCTGTGGCAGTGGTTTAGTTCAGAAAATGAAACCCCCTCTAATGAAGGTGTCTAATGTGCTGCTATCAGCAGACTAATGGTGCAGCTAGGAAAAGATGGGAGATGTTCAGGATGTGTTTATGACCACGTATAATGTATATATACTGTAATCTAAAAATTTGCTGAATGACCAAACCACATTGAACTTAGGCCTACAAATAATTTCTAAGATGATTTCTACTTTTAAGGAAATGGAAAGAACGCTGTAGTTTAAAAATAATTAATTAATGGTCAGATACCAACATATAGTCCAGCATAAAGGAAATCTACAAGTGATTTCTCATTAAAAAGCTTCAAGAGATCATCATTATAGAAAAGTAATGATGATCTCTTTATAGAAAACAGAGACTTTACCTTGAAAAATTAAACGAAGTAACAAATGTCCTGTCATATTCCCGATTGCCATTTTATAAGAAACAGATTGTTAATAGCAGCCAATATAGCTTTCTAACAAGCACGTCTTAAGAATGGAAATGTCCTTTAGGGAACTGGTATACCAGTTAAATTGCAGGTTTTTTTTGTACTTTCTGTCTGTCTTTGGTTTTCGTCAGGTGTTCCATGTAACCAACAGAAACTATACAGAGAAGTGAAAGTGGCTTCAACATAAACGAGATTAATCATGTCTATTCTTTAAATTTAACATAGTCTATAATTTCCTTGTTTTCTACCATTGTTGGTCCTCTGCTCAAACAAATGCATTGGGTAAAAATCTAGTATCAAGCCAATTCCAAAACTTTTTATATTTGGTCCATATCTTGAACTTTCAAATGTTATGGCTATCTGAAGATGGCTAATTACTATGACTTTCAGGAACAGAATTTTGAGGAAAAAATGGTTTAAAGCAGTGGTTCCCAACCTTTTTCAACTCGCGGCCCACACAACCAAACATATGTTTGCGCGACCCACTGCAAAAAAATTGACTGACCCCGCTATTGTTGGGTTAATAACTTATTACTTAGAAGCTAGATTGTTAACTGTCTTTATTGAATGAACTGGCAAAGAAAATAACTTGTGCTGGCACTGCTTAGCACAACTGCTGATGTTCTGTATCATATGCAGTAAAAATATCTCAGATAAATTGGCGGTTTTATTCTAAAACCAATCAGAGAGCTCAAATAGTGGAAGCATATTTTCAGTTTTATATTTATATTTATTTATTTAAAAAACAGACAATGTAGCAGGGGCGCAGGAAGATGTTATAGGCTGCATGATAGAGAGATTTACACTAGTTAAAGTAGTATTCTGCTAATTGTATTAGCATTGTTATATATTTTAAAACAGTATGCAAAAATAACTTATTGAGTGTAAATATTAATTTACTAATTCATTCAATTTAATATATAATAATATATAATATAATCATTTAATAATCAAAATTACCCTACCCAATACTTTGTTTAAAACCTTTTGATTATTTAAGCACTTTGGTAGGACACTGGCTATTTTAAATTTGTTATATACAGTAATTGAAGATGACATTGACACAACCATCACTCTGAACGGTATAGAAGGATCTGATCAAATAGACAATGAGCTTTTTAAAAATGGCTTGTGGAAAATCACTCTGACACGCGCAAGTGTTGTAAAGACAGAAAGCTCAACCATTGAATGTTCTGTAACATATCATGGTGGCATAACAGTGATAGCTACAAAAGACAAAAATGCACAATGTAAGTGATATATGCATATACAGTATGTGGATTTTTGAAGTCATGGGCCTTTTGGTTTGGTTATCATTTCACTTGTGCGCTAATAATATTGTCTAAATGTTTTAGCCCATGTCCATAAAGATGCAGACTCTGCAAACATTGGGCTGAAGACTATTGGGCTTTACATTCTAGCTCCATCACTTGTGTTTCTCCTCGCAATTACTGCATTCATCGTTTACAGGAAACGACAACGGTAACTGTTTGTTACTTTAGGCTAACATTAATTTTACATAAATTGAAAGTTTAGAATTAAACATTTCTATTTAATAAGTAATTGTTGCTTCTCACATTGTCATTGCTGATTGTAGACAGCCTGTTAATAATATGCGAGGGTCATTAACACCATTTGAAGAGAGGTATGTATGACATTAACCTCTTTATTCATTAATTCTCTTTTAAAAAAACATTGTTTGACATAGACTACAATGTTTACATTTCTAAAACACTAATAACTGTATTCTCTGATGTAGGGGATCACGTTGGAATAGATTTTCAAGGTTGGAATCTTCTTATCTCTTATTTGTCTAATTTTATTTAGTCTCAAATCATTTTTTTTTATTTATCCACCAGGCACTTTAGTAGGTCTGAGGGAAGAGCAGGTTGGAGTAACAGGGAAAGCAGGAGTAAAACTAGGTAAGAACAACATAGTAAGGTAAAATATAAGACAGATTTACTGTTAGTTTACTCTGTTAGTTGTCAAATCACCCTAAATCACTAACAAGTGGTATCTAGTTACATAGAATCAGTCCTTTTACTGATTTGTTAAAAATGATGATTAATTCAAGAGCAACACATTATGTGAAGTGGCTGATTCTTGGTGGTGCAAAAAATTTAAATTAAAATAATAATAATAATGTTGAATGTTGGTATCAAAGCAGTAACACTACAATCATGAAAATCAAACAAATAGTTTACTAATAGTTTACTTTACACATTCAGATATTTTCCAAAAAAAATCACACTAACACATTCTACTATTTATGACAACACAGATTTGATTTTTGATTCATAATAAGGCCTATTAAAGGCGTATTTTTAAAAATAAAACTTTTCTCTTCACAGAACCAATACATGTACGGTGACCGAACACAAGCCTTTCTCCAAACCTCGTATGCCATCACCAAAGAGGTACAGTACAAGTGCATTTGAACCACACCCTTTGGGAAGAAAGGAACCACTCGAGTGCTCAGGGCTGAGCGGTTTAGTCACCTCCAGCCCGATGCTCACGGCTGCCCAGGCTAGCATGGCCGACAACTCTCAGTCTGATTCCGCAGTAGTGACATTGCCCGAAGGGGGCAGCACTGCTGAATCCTTATCCTCAGATGCCGATAGCCCATCTCCCAATGCTGCAATCGACATGTGTCCTCGGCCGACACACCAAAAGACACGCTGGGACCGCTGTGAGACGGCTCAGCAGAACCAATCGCAGCTGCACGGGACATGTGCTGTGGAGGAGTGAGAGGTCCGTGGGGTGTGGCCCGGTGAAGAAGCTTTCACTGTCACCCTCAGATCTCCAAGACGGCCAGCCCCTGCTTGAGCCAGAGAAACCAGATAGGTGACAAGGAACAGAGATTAAATGGCTTTGTAGCAACTAATATCATCTACTAAATCGTATGCAAAAATCGTGATGTTTTGTGGTATGGCAGGATTTGAAACAGCATCCTGGATCATTGTGGGACACCATTGTCAAAAGCAAACCTACAACTTTTGGCACATCATAGGTCAAAGGTCAGTTACAGTAATAAATGTACACTTTAAGATAGAATGCGGCAATGTTGCAAACAGTAATTTTGTGTGTGGCTTTATATATTAATTCAAATTTGTTTCACAATTCTTACAGAATCATTGACAGCATATCGCTACTGAATTAAATTTATAATTGTGATGAAACCAAATGTTCTCAGAGACTATCATCTTTTTTATAATGATTGTTTTTAAATGAAGTACCTCTTGTGTATTATAAAGATCTTAAAACAGACCCTCTTGACAGAGTCATCGCAAATGGTGGCATTCTTGTCAGGAAATACTATATCTGACTGAAGTGTTAAAAACAAGCATGTTGATGTGATGATTTAAGATACTTAAAACTGTCACCCCGTCCCAAATACGGGATGCCTATGTTTACTTCACTATATTACAATAAAATCTAATCTAATCTTTTCAAACTATATATCGTTGGAAAGGTCCAACACTCCCAAATATATATTTTACCAATGTTTTTTGTTAAAAATTATTTAGCAAACGTAATAGATTAATTTATGACAAGACTGCACCCTCAAAAATCTACATTATAACAGGAGTTTTGACCTTTATTTAAAAAAAAGACTTCTTCACATTTTATAAATCATCAGAAATTATATATCACTTGAAAACATAAAATCTCAAAATTCATCCTTTAAAACCCATTTTAAAATCAGACATTGTATTACCATGTAAATGGTACATCAATATCATGTTACAAAATGTTTTCAGTCATGAATTATAAAAATGTAGGTTTGTATCATGCACATTGAAGTCCATCTTCAAAAACGTAAGTGACAGTTAAGAGGTTAAAGATATATAGCACAAGTAAATTTTTTTAATCAAAACATTTTAAAATGAAACTAAAATTTTAAATTCGACATAGTGTTCATTATTGGATCTTTTCTGGCTGTACAGCTTTGTAAAATGTGTTCATATGATCAGAATAAGAGGAACTCAGACCTCAAGAATAGTTGATTAAAAATAAAGTTGTCTAAGAAAAGGGAAGTTAGTTTAGAGAAAGCTCTGTTATACTAGCATGCATTTTTATTTTTATTTATTTTCATTTAGGCCACTCATTATTGTGTATAATTCAGTGAAGGGCGCCAAGGGTGTCAACAAAAAGCAACAAATGCATGTTGAAAGGTTGAAATTATTCCTATATTTACTATATAATTATAATTTATATTCATACTATATATTTAATCAAACTATGTAATTTTCTCAACAGATGGAGCATCTGGAGCCAATTTTTTTCAATACAATACCTTTTTGTATTGATTTCATGTTTTTTTTTTTTTTTTTTGTAGACACCAATCACCCAGAACCAATGTAAATCTGCAGACAGAATACTGGTCGGTATTTGATTTTTATTTGTTTTTCTTAATCCATAAGAATTTTAGGTTTCTATACATTTATCTCATAAAAAACACATATGACTAATAATTTACATTAACAACATTTACAGGTGAATATTGATTCAGTTATTGATGAGGTACAGTACATTTATTTAACTTTATTTATTTGACCTTTCCTGACGCTTTGAGAGGAAAACATTTGACAAATGTTTTACAGTTGTCTTTGCACCCTGAACAGAGAAAAAAAATTAATGTTAAAAAACCTCACACATTTTTGCTTCTATGCTCCACTCACTAATGAAACTCTCTTCACAGAACAAACAACATTTGTACACTGTCAGGAAACAAGCCTTTCTCCAAAACTTGTATGCCGTCATAAAAGAGGTACATTGAACCACATCTGTGTTTCTTAAAGGTGTCATGAATCATTATTTTCTTCTACATTTTACAATTTTCTCTGAAAGCTGCTTACAATATTATCAATATTTTTACATAAAAACATCATAAAGTAGAAGTAATAGGCTGTTTTCTGTCCTATCTCTATCTTGTATTTATCATGCTTGAACCGGTGGGCAGGGCTAAAGAGGCAATGATGAAATAGACATCGGTCTTCTGCAGCTTGGTTTCAATGAAAGCTATTTCTGGACTAATGAGGAACCTTTGAGTTGTGAAACTTAGAGGATGTTTCTCAATCAATTACCCCTTTAAGGCCTAAAATCATAGCATGTTACCCAGCAAAATAATGCTTATGCAATTTCTGAGGAAAACAATACTTATTCCATTTCTGAACTGAGTGTCATAATGAAAGTTATGTTTAACAGTTGCCATGATAAATGCAGATTTTTTTTTTAATTATTATTATTATTCTTTTTCACCATGCACACCAGTCACCCAAAATCCTCAGTGAGTATATTATTAAATTTTACCATTATCAAACTGAAAATGATTTATATGATTTCAAAAGCTGCCTTGTAATATGTTATTGACTGACCTCTGTGTCTTTTTTTATATTACATGTAGGGTTGTGATTATGAGGCTGTTCACACCAACATGGATCTCACCATCTATCAAAATGTCTGATGATAATGAACAGCACAATGTTTAACAGTGTTTTTTTTATGGTCAAAATGATATACATCAGATTGTACATTTTTAAAACTCTCTTTTTGAGTCTATAGCTTGCATTGACTGATTTTATATATTGTGTCTGTTCTGTTTTTATCAACACTTTCCAGCATGTTTGAGTGTAAACTATAAATACTGTACATATAAAAGTAGAATCAATTCTAGCACTGATTTTTTTTTGCATTTTAATTTTAATTATCAATATATTTGACAGTGAGTTAGTATAATAATAAATAACAAAGCATTGTATTGTAAATTTGCATGCATAATTGTTTTACTAATTTTGTTTCTGATTTAACTTATTGCGATTAAACAACACAATGCACTAAATTTAGCAAACCAAGAGCAAAAAGAAGACAGGCTGCTGAGAACCTGTGTGCAGCTTATATATGACCCTAAGTAGAACAGGTATATTTGCAGCAATAACCAACAATACATTGTGTGGGTCAAAATTATAAATTTTTCTTTTACGCCAACAATCATTGGGATATTAAGTACAGATTATGTTCCATGAATATATTTTGTCAATTATATTAAATTATAAATTTATCAAAATTTAATTTTTGTTAAGTTTTATCCATTGCTAAGAACATCATTAAGACAACTCAATATTTGTATTATATTTATTTATTTATTTATTTATTTACTTATTTATGGCAGGCAGCCATATCACCCTGGATCCCAAGACCGGTTGCCCACTGAAGCTGAGCAGAGTTGAGCCTGGTTATTCCCTGGATGGGAGACCTCCTAGGAAAACTAGGTTGCTGCTGGAAGAGGTGCTAGTATGGCCAGAAGGGGGCGCTCACCCTGTGGTCTGTGTGGGTCCTAGTGACCCAGTGTAGCGATGGGGACACTATAACTGTCAACAAGCACCGTCCTTCGGATGAGACGATGAGAGGTCCTGACATGTGGTCAGTAACAATCCCAGGGTGACTTTTGAAAAGAGTAGAGGTGTGAACTCGGCATCCTTGCTAAATTTGCCCATTGGAATCTAACCATCCTGGCCTCAATTGGCTTCATCACTCTGTCTCCTCTCCACCAATAAGATGGCGTTCTGGCGCAATATGGCTACCGTCGCATCATCCAGGTGGATGCTGCACACTGGTGGTGGATGAGGATACCACTGACCAGGGGCGGATCTACTTGGGAGCCATAAAATGAAGCCTTGCCACCCCAGTTGGCAGCAACTAATTAAAAGTTACGGCCAATTTGAAAATTTACGAGCATGAATCTCCAGTGTCCGACTGTAGTAAATGCAGCCAGCACGAGAGGACGCCAGAGCGGCAAAAGACTGATTTGTCCAAGTAGGAAAACTTTGAGAACCAGGAGTCGCAAGGAGACACAGGAGGAAAGATATGGCTTATCTATCTATCTATCTATCTATCTATCTATCTATCTATCTATCTATCTATCTATCTATCTATCTATCTATCTATCAGGAAATGTAGCTATAATAAAAAGCACAGTGCTAGCATAGTTGTAATGTTAACTTTGAGATGATAAATATCAGGTTACGTTATTTCGCTAACTAATGTTGAGTGGTGTAGTCTAGCCTACTAAGTGGTACGTTACCCACTTTTAAAATGTGTTAGGATCCGTAACAACATCGTTTTGTGTCAGAACTTTCACACTTTCGTTCATAAATTCACCCCGTCTGTGTTTGCATAACGACAGGGATTGAATCGACGGATTCCATCACGAATGGCACTTGCTGTATAAAGCAGAACGTCACGGAATTCAATAACACTTAATCTTTCATAATGATCTCAGTTACATGTCGATGCACACTGTATGCATTAGTGAGTGTAGGGGTGCTGATGGGGTATGGTCACTTATTCCTTATATGAACGTTTTCAAATGCAAGACATTGATTGCATGAGATTAAGCCTGTGCCCTTTTGTGGTGTGTACATACTATTTATCATCAATAGTAAATTCAGTAAATTCATCAGTGACTAAATTCAGTATATAGACGTCTGCCATATGTTACCACCCCTTAAAAAATCCTGCCCCCTTCTCGCCACCCCATCAATATTTTTCTAGATCCACCCCTGCCCCTGACACTGTTAAGCGCTTCGAGTGCCTAGAAAAGAGCTATATAAATGTAAGGAATTATTATTATTATTATTATTGCACCCTAAGATTCCAGGTTTTCGTATAGTTGTTTCTCATCCAAATGTTGTCCTATCCTAACAAACCATACATCAATGGAAAGCTTATTTATATAGCTTCCAGGTGATGTATAATTTTTTTTTTTTTTTTTCAGGGTCACATATGACAACAAGTGAGTAACAGGAACAGAGAAACCAGAAATGAAGCCTTGCAAAGCAGGGGAATACAAACAGGAAGTCCATGAAAACTAAACCGAAACTGATCAGAGTTACAAATTATGGTGTTATATTCAGGAAATACAGTGCCCTCCACTAATATTGGCACCCTTAGTTAATATGGGCAAATACACCTTTATTGTTTAACCTTTTCAAAAATTCATTTCTTGTACTATACCCATCTGGTAGCTTTGTTTTCAAAAAATATTCTTTTTCTTCTTCTTCTTCTGACCATAGAAGTTGGTGCCATTTGAAGTTCCAGCCACGTCTGTCAACTGAAAATGCTGGAGCTTTTCAGCAAGGATAATTTTTCTTGAATCTCTACAGAACAACATGTGGTGATTTAGAGGCTGTTTGATAGTTTCTTGGCTTTCTGACCCCGAGACTTTACTAATCTTTGCAATTCTTCAGCTGTGAGTCATATTTATAATCCTGTGGAACAGGACATCATGGCTGTGGGCAATGTTAAAAATTAAATATGAATTGGAATATAGGGTTGCCAATAATTATGGCTAACATGTATAGGAGAAAAACATTATATTCATCATGAGATTTCTCCCTACTTTCAATTGTTGTTCTTCAATGAATGGTAAGATTTTTTTTTTGTACATTTTAGATCCCAAACATAAATGATGGCGATTTATTTTCACTTTACTCATCTTTACCAAGGGTGCCAATATTAGTGGAGAGCACTGTATATTTGAGTGTGATATTTGTGCACTGTTGTGACGAAATCCAACCCATTCTCACTCCAAAGGCGTCAAAAACCGAAGCATGGTCAAGCGCCCCTAGCATCACTTTTATGACGCCAAATGTGCCTCTTGGCGTCGAATATCGAAGCACTACGACCTTCATTGCTTTCAGTGGGAAACTTTTGGCGTCAGAATTCGACACGACGAGGACATGAGATGTTTATCGCTATGAAATCACGTTCAAGAAGTCTCATTCAGCACACATCGCGATACTTGCTATCAGTTCCACAGTTTGGGTGAGTAGTCCTAAATACGCTCTTTTAATGCCTTTTATAAATGTATTCTGTCTTATTTATTAATCAGATTAGTGCCATATGTTTAATGGCTGTATTATATCGGTCATCCGCGGCTGTCTTTGAGTTTCATTGCGTTTAAATAAATGAACACAGCTGCTAATTAGTGTGATTAAACTATATTTGCCACGTGACGTGCCATAGACCTTCGATCCGTTTTATATTATTATTAATTTCAGGATCAATGATGTAAGTTGTATTTGTAGTAAAATCATGGTAATCACGACTCTTACAATAGTAATAAATGAAATGTGAAGTTAAAACACAGTAAACAGGACATTAGTAACTGTAACTGTAGTTTTACTATGGTATATTAATAATCAATACAACAATACAATAATCATCAAACCAGCTGTTTGTATCACTGTAGTGTTAATGTTTTTATGTGCTTTTATATGACAGATATCACAGTAATCATATGTTCTGTACCATGCTTTTAATACCTTTTAATGTAAATCCAAAAAAATAAATAAAATCAAATTAAAAATAAATAATAAAACATGCATTTTTCCATTTTGCAGTTCATTCATATCAGTTTATATTTAAATATATATTTATATATATTTATTATATCTAAATATTTTGCTCACAGATCATTATTAACATTCTGTATATAATTCAATTTTATTTTCTCTCCCCTTTTTTTTATTTTTTTGTATATTTTTAGCTGAAAAGACGTAAATGCAGTCAGCCCAGTGGTGTTTCTGGAGAGCTATTCCTTCAGAAATGGAGAAGACAGAAAGCTGCGGAGGCAGATATTTGCAGCAGTAAGTCTGTGATAGTTTGTCCCTTTTATCAAACATTCCTGCTGTTATAAATTGTACAGCATTTGTTGTTTCTTAAACTGTTGCACTGTCCAAATACCCACACTTGCCATCTTTGCACTTGACCACTTGATTACTTATTTGACGTCTTTCCTGTATTTGGCCTAGTGTTCAAGTGAGCATGATGACCACAAGTGTGTGTCGAACTTTTCATCACCTGATGACTGTGTTTCCCAATCCTGGTCCTGGAGAACCCCAGCACTGCATGGTTTTGGTGTCTCTCTTATCTGACAAACACACTTTTGAGGTCTTGGAGTCTTCACTGATGAGCTGATGAGTTGAATCAGGTGTGTTTGAGCAGGGAGACATCTCAAATGTGCAGTGTTGGGCTTCTCCAGGACCAGGATTGGGAGCCACTGCCTTATGGGACACTTATGTGTTTACAGAGATTTTTAATATCTAATTATCAATATTTCACATACTGTACATTGGACAGCTTTCCGTGACCTCTTGTGAGATCTCGGCAAAAAGTCTGACGATTTATTCCAAAACATGATGCATGATGGGATACACTAAGCTTTGTATAGCGCTCCGGAGCAGTATTGGACAGGTTTAGTGTGTGTTAAGGACGCTGTGCTTTGGCATTATTAAGACCGGGCAAAGTCTAGTTCACACACTGTCACGTACACACACTCTCAAGCGGCCAAGACTGCAAGTGTGGGTATCTGGACAGGGTCAAAGTCTTAAAAATGATCCCTAAACACAGTCGCACATCACAGTCTTAATAATCCAGTTTAACACTTGTATAATATTGTACAAGCCCCAGGACGGTCTCATCTGACACTATCAAAAGAATTCATATGACTATAGCTTGCTATTAATTACTTGCTTTCAATAATGGATGCATTTAACATTTAATTATACAGCATCTTTACAGAGGTGTAATGTACAAGTTGCACGTAATTAATAATATTTCCTTCCTTCTGTCTTACAGGATTTTTATTTTATTTTATTATACCTTTATTTAACCAGGAGGTCCCATTGAGATTCAGAATCTCTTTTACAAGAGAGACCTGGCCAAGGTAGCAGCCAAATCACAACAAATGCATACATAACAAACACTAGAGTACATTTTAACAATAAAAGAAGTACAAAATATTAAAAATAAAAATATAAAACACAATGAGACTCTTAAGAAAAACAAGAACATGTCTCCATCACAACACTCTTTATAGTAGTTTTAAATTCATTTAAGGACATAAGGGTTTCTAACTTTAGCTCTTTTTGTAGATTATTCCACCCCCAAGGTGCTAAATAAGAAAAGGCAGTTTTTCCCAATTCGGTTGTAACTCGTGGCACATTAAAAAGCAACCACTTTGAGGAGCGTAGCTGATAGGTACCAGAGCAAACAGAGAGGAGGTTACAGAGGTACAGTGGAAATTTGCCAAGTATAGCTTTATAAATAAAGATATACCAGTGCTGTTGTCTACGAATTTTAAGTGATGTCCAACCAACTAAATAATTTTTTGCAGATAATGCTAGTTCTCCATCATGCACAAGGACTCACCTCGTTAACTCTTTATACCCCTGCACACACAGAAATGGTCCCTGGATCAGTGATTAGACTTTGCAGTGGTTTGATTTTTGCAGAAGATGTAACTTTGTTTTAATTATAAGCTCATAATGAATACATTACAGAACCAGTGATGAAAACAATAGTTAAACATAGTATTTTTCGTATTGATAAAGCATTTTGTTCTCTTTTTCAAGCTTCATACAGCAAACTTTTTAGACTTTAATTAAGAGTTTTAGTAAAGGAGATATTCATACACAGTCATCCCCTAGCTCCAGTCATGAAGTGAAATCATGATGTTATGTCAAAGCTAGCAGGTGTTTGTTTTCCTGAACACTTTCTCTGTCTTTCATTGTTCAGACAATCAGTGTTTATTTGATGCTGTGCTGATAGAGTTTTATAGATGATATTGCACACTTGACATATATGTCTTCATGGTGTTTTTTGTGAGTTTGAAACATTTACATTGTGTTGTATAACATTTTGGTCAATTTAATTTTTAAAATAATTTATCTTTTTCCAGTGTTCTCTGAAAGACATACTGTATTTACTGTTTTGTATTTTAATAAAAGCATTTTCATTTGCATACTGAAAATAGTTAATGTTTACAACATAACTGCCTTTTTATTCTTTATGGTGGCAAAAACGAGCTTGGTGACAGAGGATGCAGTGTAGTAATTTGGGCATGTTGTCTTTAAATGAGTTTGACATATCAATAAATAATGGAAGATCCTTACAAAAATATGCATGTTCATTATGCTTTATGTATTTATTTGTTCATTCATTCATTCATTCATTTATAATTTCTGTTTTTATTCCTAGAGTTCAAATGGTAGAGAATGGTAAATCACAGAAACACAAATGTGAACAATTTTAACTTTAAAACACAATGTAATATACAATGTAAATTTTAGAAGCACATCATTTGATTAGTAAATATATTTGTCTTTGGTCAAAAAATAAATAAAAATCTTAAAAATGTGTCTTATATTTAAGACATATTGGGCATGTGCACATCAATATTGCCCAATTTTTTTCAAGTTGAACAACGGAGGAAGGTGAAGACGTTAATAAAACACAATCTAATAAGTAGCAAGCTTAATCTATTGTTAACCGAATCTATCCCTTCAGCCGAAAAACGAAAGACATCGGTCATAAATGGATAAGGAAGTGTGACACCGCTGCTCAGCTTTGATGTCATTGGCTATGAATTTTCAGGACAGTCTGTGGTTGGACTATCTTTTAACCCATATTAAACAGCGCATCATGTTGAAAAGTATGTTTCGCTGCTATCATCACATTAGTAATATATTAAGTCAACAATGAAGTGTTACTATCTTGAGAAAAATGACATCTTTAGCGAGATCCTATTCCTAACCCTAAGCATAACTTCAATGAACTACAAAAAACAGCCCCCTAGTGCTGCCTTTCTATAGATAGAACGACGGAGGCTTGTGGGTAATGAAGTTTAAAACTTTTTATTAACGAAACAAAATAAATTATTTATTTTAAGGAAAACTGGACATCTAAATATGTTCATTGTGCAAACCTCCATGATATATTTGAGAGGCAGGCTGAAATGTGGTATTTTACAGTGAGCAATATTTAAAATGCCTTTATGCCAGCTTTCCATTTATTTCTGAAAACTGAGCTCAACATTATTTTATCAGCATAGCATAAGTAATAATCCTGCCCATTTCCTCTTTGATATGTTAATTGGACTCTGATTTACAGCCATTTGAAATGTACAGTTTTGGGCTCTTCCGGGGGGTGCTACTGGGCCCCTGGGGGTAGAAGGGCAGTAAAACCTACATATATGTATTCTCCTCATCATGGACAACAAACTGAGCTGAGTCACATTTATATCTGACAGTTTTCACAGTCCTCTGTTTTCTAATTCTTACATCATTGCTATTATACCTTTTGACAGGACATTGTGAGGCCATCTGATGAAACATGGAAAAATTAGAAAGAAATGATTTAATAATGAAAATAATAGATTATTTCTTTGATTTTTTAAGTAAATGGCAAGAAATATAATGGATGAACCTGCAACAACTTGCCTTTATCTATTCCCCACTGTAAAGCAGTAATCAAGGACAGTGTATACACATTGTGATACTTCACTATTACACAAGGACAAATTCATGCAGTGCTAAGAATATTAATTTATATATATATATATATATATATATATATATATATATATATATATATATATATATATAGATATATATAACTAATTAGCAAAAATCAGTGTAAAAATGTCCTCCTCACCCCTGTATCTTGCTCCTCAGGTGCTGGACATCAGTAATGTGCATGCTCTTGGTTTTAATGCATTACTAGATCCACGTTGATCATTCCTGCTACATTCTCAGTTATCCCTCAAGTGTTTGTAACAATAAAGCCCATGGCACCATCTTGTAATGCAAAATAATTAATCTCGTAACTCCCTTTATTTCACAAAAAATTTGCATATTTGTTACTAAAATATAAAAAAATTACTTTCTGGTGTACTGATGTCCCAGATGTTATTAATTCGATCAAAAATGTTTATGTCTTAAATAAAAAATAATCCCAATAATTAATATGTCGTTTTTCCAAGTCTAAAATAAACACATATCAGCCTACCTAGTAAAATTATGTATTTACCAAGAATCTTCAGAACACAATATTCAGCATTTTCATTTTATTGAAGCATAGACTATAAAGATGATAAAGTAGCATCAAGACAAATAAGATTCAATGAAAATAATTATCATCAAAAATACATTAACCTCATATATAAATCAGTTCTCACAGATGAGTGATGAAATGTCCTTAAAAGTCACACAGTCCCATCCAGTCAACTGTGATACAGATCATGTGATACATATAAGACATGAGATACTGTTCCAGAAAATAATGATTCCCATCATCACATCTAAACTGGTTTCATCTCCCCATCGTGTTCTTCTTCTCTCGTGTCTGGAAACAGTTTGTGGTTGATATCCAGCACTGATGTGGTGTAGCTTCTCTCAGCCAGAGGATCTCTCAGTCCTAACATCCCAGACCTGGTCAAAGTGAAACAAGCAATCCAGATGAAGTTGTTTAATGGACAGAGAGCTCAGCTTATGTTCTGTGTGATTTTACCCTTGCAGTACTGTACACTTACCATTCTTCAAGCTGCTTTAAGACCTTTTGAGAAGCTTTTTCTCTGAAGACAATTTACCACATCCTCTTCTTTCACTCCTTTCAAGAGCATCACTTGGTCAAAACCCCTCATTTGGCTGATGAGATCATCTGTACAAATTACAATACTGCAATAAAAATGTCATTCTGCAAGAATTAAGAAAAGGTTACAGAGGCAAAGGTCTTGCTCATGAGACTCCATTAGCATGTGTAGTTCTCAGAGACTCTAGAATTCATCTATTGTTGCAGTAAATGTGTTTTTATCCTCTAGAATCTTTCTCTAAAGTTCCTGACTTCTCTCACAAACGTGTTTTAGTCTGTGCAGTGTAAGGCCTGGCTTCAAACCAATCAACTATCAATTCACAATTTATAACATAACATTTAGAAAACAATTAAATAATGTCAATTGGTGTTTATATCAACTAAACCAATTTCATGAGACTTGTCTACTCTTAAAACAGGTGGTGTGTTTTTAAAAACATATTAAAAATGTCCAGTCACACTTTGCTAACATGCTGTAATTGTAATAGTATAAAAAGAAATCAAGGCTGACATGACCAGTTCTGTGAGAGATCATCATAAAATGTTGTATAACACAGCATTGCTTCAACACACACATACCAGAGGACTTCTGTTTGTTTGAGCACAAGATGGCCATCTTCATTCCTCATCCTGAGCAAATCATTTCCTTGGTCTTCCTTCTCTTCTGTGAAACAAGATAATCTCTACTTACTCCTTGTGCAATTAACATTGCTCATTAAACATAATTAAGTTAATTTAAAATAAGATTAAGACCAGAGCATTTGATGAGTAAATGTTGATTAAAAAATATTCTAAACAAATGTACCTGGGAAGAGGTGATCATGGCAAGATTCGCTGAGACTCAGTAATAGCTCTTTTAGTTTTTAGGAAGGTTTGTGAGGGTTGGCTCTTGAGTGAGCTGTTGAGCTCGATATTTCAGACCTGACAAAGAAGAACAGCATTATCTCAAAAAAATCCTGTAAGACAGAAGGAAGGAAATATTATTAATTACGTGCAACTTGTACATTACACCTCTGTAAAGATGCTGTATAATTAAATGTTAAATGCATCCATTATTGAAAGCAAGTAATTAATAGCAAGCTATAGTCATATGAATTCTTTTGATAGTGTCAGATGAGACCGTCCTGGGGCTTGTACAATATCATACAAGTGTTAAACTGGATTATTAAGACTGTGATGTGCGACTGTGTTTAGGGATCATTTTTAAGACTTTGACCCTGTCCAGATACCCACACTTGCAGTCTTGGCCACTTGAGAGTGTGTGTACGTGACAGTGTGTGAACGAGACTTTGCCCGGTCTTAATAATGCCAAAGCACAGCGTCCTTAACACACACTAAACCTGTCCCATAAGGCAGTGGCTCCCAATCCTGGTCCTGGAGAAGCCCAACACTGCACATTTGAGATGTCTCCCTGATCAAACACACCTGATTCAACTCATCAGCTCATCAGTGAAGACTCCAAGACCTCAAAAGTGTGTTTGTCAGATAAGAGAGACACCAAAACCATGGAGTGCTGGGGTTCTCCAGGACCAGGATTGGGAAACACAGTCATCAGGTGATGAAAAGTTCGACACACACTTGTGGTCATCATGCTCACTTGAACACTAGGCCAAATACAGGAAAGACGTCAAATAAGTAATCAAGTGGTCAAGTGCAAAGATGGCAAGTGTGGGTATTTGGACAGTGCAACAGTTTAAGAAACAACAAATGCTGTACAATTTATAACAGCAGGAATGTTTGATAAAAGGGACAAACTATCACAGACTTACTGCTGCAAATATCTGCCTCCGCAGCTTTCTGTCTTCTCCATTTCTGAAGGAATAGCTCTCCAAAACACCACTGGGCTGACTGCCTTTACGTCTTTTCAGCTAAAAATATACAAAAAAATAAAAAAAGGGGAGAGAAAATAAAATTGAATTATATACAGAATGTTAATAATGATCTGTGAGCAAAATATTTAGATATAATAAATATATATAAATATATATTTAAATATAAACTGATATGAATGAACTGCAAAATGGAAAAATGCAGTTTTATTATTTATTTTTAATTTGATTTTTTTTTTTTTGGGGGGGGGGATTTACATTAAAAGGTATTAAAAGCATGGTACAGAACATATGATTACTGTGATATCTGTCATATAAAAGCACATAAAAACATTAACACTACAGTGATACAAACAGCTGGTTTGGTGATTATTGTATTGTTGTATTGATTATTAATATACCATAGTAAAACTACAGTTACAGTTACTAATGTCCTGTTTACTGTGTTTTAACTTCACATTTCATTTATTACTATTGTAAGAGTCGTGATTACCATGATTTTACTACAAATACAACTTACATCATTGATCCTGAAATTAATAATAATATAAAACGGATTGAAGGTCTATGGCACGTCACGTGGCAAATATAGTTTAATCACACTAATTAGCAGCTGTGTTCATTTATTTAAACGCAATGAAACTCAAAGACAGCCGCGGATGACCGATATAATACAGCCATTAAACATATGGCACTAATCTGATTAATAAATAAGACAGAATACATTTATAAAAGGCATTAAAAGAGCGTATTTAGGACTACTCACCCAAACTGTGGAACTGATAGCAAGTATCGCGATGTGTGCTGAATGAGACTTCTTGAACGTGATTTCATAGCGATAAACATCTCATGTCCTCGTCGTGTCGAATTCTGACGCCAAAAGTTTCCCACTGAAAGCAATGAAGGTCGTAGTGCTTCGATATTCGACGCCAAGAGGCACATTTGGCGTCATAAAAGTGACGCTAGGGGCGCTTGACCATGCTTCGGTTTTTGACGCCTTTGGAGTGAGAATGGGTTGCGAAATCTGACACCTTCCTTGAACAAGACCAAAGAGCTATATTTTGACCTTGCTGGGCGTTGGTCTGATGGCCAGATGAGTTTCCGTTTCTTTCTTTCACTTCTGTTATTTTACATTTTCTCTTCTTGGTAATAAGTTCTTTTGTCAGTCCTCTACTACTGAAAACTACTTCTAGAAAGGTAAGAATGAAAATTTTAAGTATGTTAAGAAGAAGTGGACAGGGTCTACTGTGTTTTAAATTATGGGTGTACTTCTGGTTTAGAGAGCTTCCATTCAAAATAACTGAAACAAATCATTTTCAAATAATATACTGAGCAACAAATAATAATTATCTGTCAGTTTGACTGAATGAGCTGTGCTCCTGGTTTTATCCACTTCTAAAATAATAAAACGCTTGATATTTTAATGTGGCCTTATCACAAGATTATGAAATATTTATCCATGTTCTGTTCTGTTAATAAGAAAAAGACAACAGACACTGCACATCTGCAAATCATCTCATCTTTGTCTGTTTAATTTTATATTTATAAAAAATATTTCTAAATATAACATTTATCTTGCAAAAATAAGTTGTTAACTGCTTACATGTCAACAGAAGTTACTCATTTAATTTGAACAAAGTGTCAGGAAAAAAATGTGGATAGCCTAAGTGATAAACTGATAAGTTATGCTGAACAGAATGTTGTTAATTTTAACCATATTAAACTTTAACTTTGGTTTTTGTTTATGTATTCACACAGGAACATGAACGCATCACTTTTTTTACTTTTTCAAAGTACGTGTGACTATTTCCTATTTTTAAGCTATCATATGATAACAGCTAGCCATACATATTTACACTATATGTTTATAGAAGCCATATAAAGCTAATTCTGCTGACACACAATGTAAATTACTAAGTTTAGTGTACTATGGTGTCCTAAACCATCAGACAATAACAGAAAACAGGCAAAAAAAATGCTTAAAATAAAAGCATAAATGAAAAAGCAGACATTAATGACTCAAACTATTATCCCACAGTTGTTCTGCTCTATGATGCTTTGGGTTGGGAAGTGAGGATGCCAAAACTAATACACGGTCTCAGAGGTTCCTGTCTGGTTATACCATGTTCTTTCAGCTACACATCATACCCACCTGTAAACCCAAACAGAATTGTGTGGTATCAGTACGTCTCTAGAGGTTATCCGTTAGTTTATGATCCAAGGAATCCAAATGATGTTATTTTGAAGTTCAGAGGGAAAACTGATTTATATAGAACACATAGTTGGGATTGCAGTCTGCTGATTAAAAACCTGGAACAGTCCCACCATGGAGAAAAATTATACACATGGATTGACCCTGAAAATGTTGGAAAGAGCACCTACGCATTTTATGATGTCACTTCTACAATTCAAGTTGATGGTACATAAATACTCTGTTTTGTTTTGTTTTTTTTCAAAATTTGCTTGATTTCCTATCTAATTGCCTATTATTGACATTTCTCTGCTTTTGGTAGCAAGTCCACAGCAGCCCAGCCTCAGTATTTCTGGAGGTAAAAGGATAGGTGACACCAACACAGTAGAATGTTCAACTTTCCACACATGTCCATACAGAAAACCAACCATCACTCTGAATGGTATAGAAGGATCTGATCAAATAGACAATGAGCATATTAAAGATGGCCTGTGGAAAAGCACTCTGACACGCACAGGTGTCGTAAAGAAAGAGCGCTTTACTATTCAGTGTTCAGTAACACATTATGGTGGAACAACTGTCACAGCAACTAAGGACAAAATTGCAGAATGTGAGTAAACACAAATATGAATGGCTATGTGTGCTATTAGCTGTAATTTCACTTTAAATGTCTTGTGGGAACCTATTTTAATTACAGGTGTTCATCAAAAAATAACAATTAAGCCTGAACTGGCAGATGTTACAGTTGGCGTTGCAAAGAACTTCACTTGTAGCGTCTACCATTCCTGCCAGAAAGAGCCAACCATCACATGGAACTATAAGAACATGCAAATTACAAAGTGGAGCAAAACACATTCAGATTTAAATCGGGTCACCTACTCTCACATAACCTTTCTGGGTGCAAAAGAAGACCATGGGAAGGAATTGATTTGCACCGCAAATTTTTCTGGAGGAAAAATTACAACCTCTGTTGTTTTACGTGTACAATGTGAGTAAACACAAATATAAATAGATTTGTGTACTGTCAATTTAAATGTCAGAGTTGGAACTATTACAAGATTTCAATTCAATTTCAGGTGTCCAACATAACATATCGATTGAGCCTGAACTGGCAGATGTCACCGAGGGCATCCCAAAGAACTTAACTTGTAGCGTCTACCATTCCTGCCAGAATGAGAATCCAAACATCACATGGAACTATGAGAACATGCAGGTCACAGAGTGGAGCAAAACACTTTCTACTTTAGATCAGATCAGCTATTCTAGCATAAGCTTTCTGGGTGCAAAAGAAGACCATGGCAAGAAATTGATATGTACAGCAAAATTTTCTGGAAGAGAAATTACGGCATCTGTTGTCTTAAATGTGCAATGTGAGTGATTTACAGTATTAGCATATTGTCTCATCATTGTTTTCTTTATTGGTGTATTTTTTTTCTTTTCTGTAGCTCATATTGCTACACCTGTTAGATCAGTCATGATATCATAAGTTGTGTGCTAATAATAATGATTATTCCTTATATCTCCATTCCATCATGAGGCAGACCCATTGCTCATTGGACTGAAGACTATTGGTCTTTACATCTTAACACCGTCACTTGTGTTCCTTCTGACTTGTATACTCGCTGGAGTCATCGTATACAAAAAGAGACAAAGGTAGCTCTTTATATTTTCTTTTTGTTTCTTTGGGCCAGGCATTCCTAAAAGTTTTTATTTATTTATTATATATATTATACATATTATAGACTTTAAAGTGGATTCAGAAACCCAATAATAATGAAAATAGGCATAATAATACACTGTAAAAAATGTGGAGTAGGATTTACTTGAAAAAAGCTTGCTAAGTTTTTTCACTCAGAAAATTCTAGTAAATTCACAAACATTTGCTAAGTAAAAGCCTAAACATAATTATTAGTAGGTTTAATTAGACATTTTTTAAGTTAAGTTTACTTGGAAATTCCCAGTTAATTTTGTTGACTCTTTGTTTGTACATTTTACTTTGTGTAGCCTAATGCTTATTACTGAAGTGTACAAATGTATTTATTTTGCAAATTTTGCACTCATATATTTTAAGTAAAACTCAACCATTGAATTTAATAAAATCTGCGAGTTTAGCAATTTATTTTAACAACTTTAACACTGGTAAATCACCGTGCTACTAAGCATTTGGTTCACTTGCAAACATGCAAGTAAGCATGTAAGACTGTTATCATTTTAAGATAATATGCCCACTCAAAAAAATTAATAGCCACCTGAACACAGGGACCTCAATACTTGGTACACCACACACAATGACGGTAACAATCAGTGAATAGTGTTTGAGTATCAATGGGTCTTTTTGAATAGAAAATAAACTCCAGGTGTCACAAACAGTATGTTACTAAAACAAACAACAACTAACAACTAAAATAAACAACTTACAACAAAAACAACCATAAAACAGTGTACATTTTTAATTATTCATGCCCCATTGCTTGACGGGAAATATGGGATCATAACTTTGATATTTACTTAAATAATCCTGTAAACATAACAAACGGTTCCAAGTAAAATATACTTATGAGTTTTAACTTTCATATCTACCTAGGCAGTTCCATTTGAATTGACTTATGTATTTAAGTAAAATAAATAAAAATGAAACTTCAAGTAGCTTATTGAATTAAACATGATATTTTAAAGTAAAAAGACAAAATAGTATTTGTTTGTAAAATTTACTTAACTGATGCTATCTTTATTTACAAGTTCAAAAAATTTAAGGAGCTGAAAATAGACTGCGTCATATACCAAACCTGGTCTAAAGTCTGGCGCAATGTTTTTTCTTTGTTACTTAAAGAGCATGTTAGTATAGGCAGGTCCACAATCATTTCATCTCAGCAACGTGTTTTATCTTTGCGCTTGCCAAATTCCGCCGTGTAAATTGCAAATCTGTCACGGCACGAGTGCAACTGTCTCTTAAAGGGAATGGAAGCTGAGACTCTGGTTGGTTTATTGCACGTTACGCCCAAGAAACACCCATTACTCATTAAGAGAATAGGGACAATCTTTTTTCCGTCGTTAAAATAGCAAAAGTGGATTTGGACACGCCCTGAGTGCACTTGCGCAGTGCGCTTTATACTTTGTGTTTAGATCGTTAAAATAGGGCCCATTATGTTTGTGTGAACGGGCAATCATATCTCAACTAAATACGTATACTATTTTCACACATAGATTACAGTGAATATGACAAACTTCACACTTTTTGTCTAAGCATGAAGTGTTGTTTGCTTTAGAGAAGTGCTAGCAAATGCTAATTAGATATTCTGAGAACAAACCAAATGTGTATTAAGTTGGCATATCACTTATATTTAGATGTTCACTGGATGATATACAAGAAGCAATGCTTATCTAGATAGATAAGATCATCTTTTTTTGCATTAATTATTTTGCTCCTTTGCTGCTTGATAAGATATTTAATTGTTTTATTTTCTGTACCTTATTTTAAACACTATATTTTAAAATTGGTTTTGATAACTGGTAAGACACAATGAAATGCTGTAGTGATGTTTATTACTTTTAGTCAGCATGTAGAAATCATGCAGATGGTTGAGCTGTCAGCAGTGAAAAGCATTAATTTGGAGGTTAAATAAACTAGGATCTAAAATAAACTAGTAGAATTCAAACAAACGGTGAAGAAGAAAGTAAAACTCAGAGCATCAACTTCCTTTCTTACACATGACATCTGTTCTCAGGTCAAAAGATGCAGTGTCAGGAAACAAACCTTTCTCCAATCCTCGAATGCCGTCACCAAAGAGGTACAGCACATTTTAACCCATATATGTCTAATTTATATATTGATAAAAATAACAATATATTTTTGGTATTAAATTGGAATACCCACAACATTTTTATGTTTTCCACATGCACCCCAGTTATCCAAAATCCTGCCCTGTGAGTACATTATTTACATTGTGTTACGCTGCAGAAAACATACTTCTATGAGAAATATTAAAATATGCTATTGACTGATGTCTGGCTCTCTGTTCTCTCTTCAAATATAAGGAAAATGATTATGACAATGATTATGAAGCTGAATACGCCAACATGGGTGAACTCAGCATTTATGGAAATATCTGAAGAACATCAACATCAAAACAAAATGGGTTCAAAACAATGTTTGTAAAAATATTAACAATGTTTGATTTTATTGATAATAACAAAACATGTGTCATGCATATCTGCATCTCTTTTATAATTACAGATGTATTTAGATTTGTTAAGCAAACAGCTACTATGATTTATGTTTATGAATTATATGTTTTAGCTGATTTAAACAAAACAAAACAAATATTACAAATAAAAAAATCTACTACTTTTGTTCCTGACTATTAAATATGATTGAGTCAATGTTATGTTCAGACAGTGACATTCCAAACTGAAAGTGAGGCTGCTTCTTAGAAATGCATTAAGGCATTGAAACCAAATGTTGTGCATGTCGTCACCATCCTGAGAGTACTTTGAACAGTATGCAGACAGCGCCACCTAGTAGTCAGGAAATCATAACAATTGCGCATACAGATACAGCATAAATTAAATATGGGATCTGCCATTGCTTTTTCTGTTTTTATTTCATCATGCCAATGTCTTACGTTTACATTATTATTTACTCTAGACACGTCATGATATGGGAGCGCACACATACAGTTTGAACAGATCAGGTCTATGTAGCACACAATTGTTTCATCTAGTTTCACTCAGTTCATGTTATAACCTTTAAATGTCTTATAAAGCAGAGTACTTTATAAATTACAACAGTGTGAAATGTATACTGGGAAAAAATATTATGATCTTATCCTACTGGAAGTTTAAGTTTAAAAACATAATCCAATACAAAACATGTGTCAGACTGTGTAGTCTGTATTCACTTACAGGCCTACAGATGTTTACAACCAAACACAAGTTTCCCATTAGTAAAACATAAAATATGCATAAAAAATAAAACATTAAGTTCTGATACATTGGGTTGAATGAGCAAATTCTTTCAAGCATTTTATTAAAAAAATATAATAATTATGTATACATTTTAAGTATTTTTTGTATTATTATTATTGTAAGTGGTGTTCTTCTGGATTTTGGTTACGATAAAATCAGTTTTGGTTTCGGTTTCGATTTCCATAAAGACTGGCTGAGCGCAGTAGACCACCAAGATATCGCGAGATCTCGCTATCACTATTCAGCCATGCCTTTATTTTCTGACGGAGTTGGAACTGCATATCTGCATAGCATTTTTCAACCTCTATAACGTGATCAGCAGGTTTCGTTCAGGTGCAGGCAGTAACAAATCCTCTGGTGGAAATATACAGAATCTATGCATTTTGGATTATATTTGTGGTATAAAGATAAACAGATAAACAGTGATGATGCAGGATAGGGACTGTCTAAAAAAACCAAGAGCATAAACGCTCAGTTATTCCATCCTGAAGCTTCATTCTAATGAATGAATAAATTAATGAATTAGGTAATTAATTATGTAATTAAATAATTAATAAATAAAACAAGCAAATAGTGCACACTGATGACTGCAAAAACACTTTAAATGTTAGATGGTGTAACAATAGCCTAGATAATATATATTTTTAAGCATAATAACATACATTTTGGGAAAAACCCATAATATATGCACAATTTAATGCCAAATCCAAAAGGAATGTAAAACTAAAAGCAGTCTTCAAATGAGCGACAGAGTGGGCGTGGTCCAGATGTGTCTAGTTCGAAGCTGTCAATGATAATAATTATTGGGGATAGCATTCTCTTTTATCTGCCTAAAAATATCTAACTGCTAAATGAGGGGTGCTGTGCAACGTCCCTTTTATGGCGGTGAGCTGCAGGTTGAGCTTCTTCCTTCTTTGGCTTCTTGATTGCAGATTCAGCGAATAGATGATCCTTGTTACTGAAGGAGAATGATCTGATGAATGGTGCTCCGAGCTGACTTATATAGTGTTCAGCTCTGCCCTTTCTGGCTGGCTAAAACACCATTGGTTTTTGCAGCTGCACAAACGTGAACAAAACAATCTTCAGTACATAGTAAAACTCGAGTTTTCCCAAATGTGTTCCATGCAACGGGAGAGACCGTTCGAAAGGCAACTACACATCTTATGTAGACTGGCTATAGAGAAACTAAAGTAATGTACAATATGTTGAATAATGCAGATTTCTTTTTTCACCATATTATTTATTTTTACAATCACTTTATTACAATGTGGAAAATATAGCAAGTTCTGAAATAAGTTGTTGACTGACCTCTGTCTGTTTTTTTTTTATTATTATTACAATCTTTTTACATCAAGGGTGACTATTATGAGGCTGTTTACAACAACATGGACAAGTACAATTTATATGAAAATGTCTGATGATAACGAACAAAACAAAATATGTCCAGCAGCGTATTTGTCTGTAGCATGTATTGACTTTATCAATGTTTTCCAGCATGTATGTGTGAGAACATAAAGATTAAGGAGATGGGTCTATAAACCTAAATTTAAATATTTAATTAAATCTTCATTAATCCATTCAGGGCTTTAAGTAATCAGCAACATATTAAAATGTATAAGATGTTTAATAAGCAACCAATGCAGTGTTAACAGAACCAAGCTAATGTCTCAATAATTGTAGCTGCTGCATATTGGATTGAGCCGTAGTTTGTTTATAAAGGGAAACTACTCAGTAAAGCATTTTAATTATCTAGCCTTGAATTCATTAATTTAATTTACATTTGACATTAAAAGCATTTGTCATAATTAAAAACCCCTTTTTTTTTTTGTAAAATGGAAATGTGGATTTACAATCACTGTAAAGCTTCTTTAAAGCAATCTGTGTTGAATTAACTGAATTGGTTAAGATTTGTCTTTGCACGTTGAACAGAAAACATAATAAAATTCACAGCATCACACATTCTAGTGTAACAGAGGCCAGCTACTAAGAGCAGTGTGGTTAAACCCCACTTCCCTGATCTCAAGAAGCACACTAGTGACCAAGGCTCGAGGCTGCAGTCTTTAGCAGCCTTGTTAGCGCACCTAACTTCCATGCCAGAAACGCCTGTACAAATTAGATTATCTCAATGTGTATGAAAAGTTCTTATGAGTCAAACAAGGATTTTTGTTTTAATGTTCAAAATAAATATACAGAAGATTGCAAAATCTGAAATATAGTCATTTTTTTTCTTTTTTTTTTTTGTAACATGTATTGACTTTATTGATTGTATTAAAGTTGTTTCTATATGCATCACATGCTTTATATCACCCATAACTAATCTGCATTTGTTCCAGGCATTAATAGACCAAAGTATGCTGTGGTATGTGTTGATGCCAGTATCTTTTCATAGCTGTTAACTTCCGCTGCACTCAGAGACAGCAACCAGCACTGCTTGCTTGCACTGACTTTAGAATTTTGACTGAATTTGCCAGAGAAGAAACACAACAGTCAATCACATTCACCACATTTCCCTGATCACCAAAACACAGATTTCTTTCCAAAATTTCCAATACATTTTTAATTGACTATGATTCTGTTCAAACTTGTTTTTAAAATAAAGGTCAAAGGTCAGCTACAGTTTATTCATAATATAAGTGCATTTCCCCCCAGAAACCAGCAAATCTGTAGAATATGTAGTACTGCAGCAAAAAGTAAAATTGTGCTGTTGTATATATTACTGCAAATTTGTTTGTCATTAACGTTTGAAAGTATATTGCTAGTGAATCAACAGACTGTGATGAAACCAAATGTTATCAGAAATAATCATCTTTGTAAAAAGGAAAAGAAAATGTCTAATCCTATTTGGGCACAATAAAAAGTTCAGATTTAATTACTAACTGTTTTATACGTTAAATTCAGTTTGACGTTTTGTATATTGTTTTTAAATGAACCACTTGTGTATTATGATGGTAGTAAACTCAATTGTCAGAGTCACAAATTGTGGCGTTCATGTCAGGAAATACTATTTTTGATTGTGGTGTCACAGCACAAGCGCCTTGATATGATGAGCTATAATACGATCAAGAAATATTTTTCATCTTGCTGTGTGTGGAGGACACTTTTGTGAAAAATATTCTTCTCCTTTCTCTCACTTCTCATATTTTGCTCTCCTTGGTAAAAGGTTCTTATCCTTTCTTCTACAGAGGACAACTGGGAAGGTAGGAATGAAAAATAATGTATTATTATTAAATCATTATTATTAAAGAAATAATTGTGAAAACTACAATTTAAGTGATAAACTGTTAGGCTGGAAGTTCAACCATTACTGACATTAATTTTATTTATTTGTTTCTGTATTGACCCAGGAACATGACAGCACCACTTCTACTTCATTTACTTTTCCAAGGTATATTATCTGTTGTCCTCTTTTAGGCATTTTTTGGGCATGTTCTGTCACAGTAGATGTTTTTGTATGTTTATTAATAATAATTTAACAGAAATTTCCACATTAGGCTGCTCAGTGATGATAATACCAAAATCATGTAAAAACTAATAGGCTACAATTTTATACACACTTTATTCACAGCAGTCAAAATATTCCTACTATGTGCCTTACACTCACAACATCAAAAAAAATGTATCAGCATTTTGAAAAAAAAAAAGTGAAACGCATTATAGTGCGGAAACATTAGCCTTTACAGTGTAAATTGTGTGTCTGTGTGGCATTTCTAGGGTGAGTTAAGTTAAGGGTAGGAATTTTATATCGCCTCAAGTTGGCGGTGGTAAATGACTACAGATCAAGATGGAGGCTCTCTAAAAACTACAACATCCAGATCACCTACCAATGAAGACGAGACAGACTAACAAATGCTGTATAATTGACAAGTACTGTGACTAAGAACAACTCTCTCACGCATTGAATTTCATCTGAATATAGATGGTGCTTTTTTTTTTTTTTTCTTGGACAATATGGAAAGAACGTTATTTCTAATCACAGTATAAAAATATGATTGACTCATGGCCATTATATTTTATGACTTATTTAATACATTTCTAATACTATACACCAAATCAGCAATGACAAGATTTAACAATCATATAAAAACAGCCAAACAGCTTTCAACTAAATGTTTACAGCAGTTGCATTACCTGAATCTACTACTAACACTTAGGAAATACACAAAGTTTAGTGTATTATACTGTGCTAAACTAACAGAAAACAAATTAAATGCTTAAATTTCCAGCCTAAATGAACATGTAATGACTCCAACTTTTGTCCCACAGTTGTTCTGCTCTATGATGCTTTGGGATGGGAAGTGAGAATGCCGAAAGATATTCATGGTCTCCAAGGTTCCTGTCTGGTCATACCATGCTCTTTCAGCTACACATCAAACCCACCCAAAAACCCACATAGAGTTGTGTGGTATCAGTATGTCTCTAAAGGTTATCCTTTAGTTTACGATCCTCGGCATCCAGACAGTGTCATCGACATGTTCAGAGGAAAAACTGATTTATATAGTAGCTCAAGTAGGGATTGCAGTCTGCTGATCAAAAACCTGGAATGGTCCCACCATGAAGAAAAATTATATGCATGGATCGACCCTGAAAACATTGGGTATAGGACCTACAAATTTTATGATGTCACTTCTACAATCCTTGTCAAAGGTATGTAAATTCATTTTCTTTCTTTAACTAATGATAGTTGTGAGAGTGTGTTGCCTAATTGTGACATTTCTGCTATTTGTAGCAAGTCCACAGCAACCTAGCATCAAAGTTTTTGGAGGTGAAAGGACAGGTGACGCCATCACAGTAGTATGTTCAACTCTCCACACATGTCCATACAGCAAACCAACCATCACTCTGAACGGTATAGAAGGATCTGATCAAATAGACAATGAGCATATTAAAGATGGTCTGTGGAAAAGCACTCTGACACGCACAGGTGTCATAAAGACAGTATATTTGATTATTCAGTGTTCAGTAACACATTATGGTGGAAAAATTGTAACAGCTACAAAAGATAAAAGTGCTAAATGTGAGTACACACAAACATGAACTGCTTTGTGTAATATTAACTGTAAGTTCAGTTTAAATGCCACAGTTGGACCTATTTCAAGATTTAATTTCAATTTCAGGTGTCCATCATAACATATCGATTGAGCCTGAACTGGCAGATGTCACCGAGGGCATCGCAAAGAACTTCACTTGTAGCGTCTACCATTCCTGCCAGAATGAGAATCCAAACATCACATGGAACTATGAGAACATGCAGGTCACAGTGTGGAACAAAACACTTTCTACTTTAGATCAGATCAGCTATTCTAGCATAACCTTTCTGGGTGCAAAAGAAGACCATGGCAAGAAACTGATATGTACAGCAAAATTTTCCGGAAGAGACATTACGGCATCTGTTGTCTTAAATGTGGAAAGTGAGTAATTTATTAGCATTTTGTCCCATTCATATATTATAATTTATATGGTGTCATACTGATTATCTTGTGCTCCAAATCTTGTGAATCTAATTCAAAATGAAGAATGTGCTTTGTTTTTGTTTTTCCTCTAGCTCATACTTACATCATTGCCTTGCCTTTTAGATCAGTTATTATATTAGTTTCAGTTGTGTGCTAAAAATTATTATATATATGTTTTTTTTTATTCCTCTTTCATCATGTTGCAGACCCAGTGCTCATTGGACTCAAGATTACTGGTCTTTACATCTTAACACCGTCACTTGTGTTCCTTCTGGTTTGTATCCTTGTTGTAGTCATATTCAAGAAGAGACAAAGGTAACTCTACCATTCTACAAACTCTACATAACTATTTCCGTTGATATAACTTATCTATTTATAACTTCACACTTCAACAAATGCTAATTGTATATTCTGAGAACAAAGTAGGTGTTGCCATACCACTTACCATACTGTATGTGGCTGTGTACTAGATGTTAACTGGATGACATAAAGCAAGCAATGCTTATCTAATTATAATATATTTTTATGCATTTGCTGTCTTTGATGCTTGCTTATGTGATCTTTAATGATCTGTTACTTAATTTAAAAGTTATTTAAAAGCTGTTGGAGCTGTCAGGAATTACACACATTAAACTTGAGGTTAAATCACACAGGAAATAAAGTAGAAATGAAACAAAAGGTTAAAGGCATTATTAAAACTTACAGCATCAGCTTCTTTTTCTTACACACAACATATGTTCCCAGGTCAAAAGATGCAAGTCCAGAGTCAGGAAAAAAACCTTTCTCCAAACCTCGAATGCCCTCGCCAAAGAGGTACAGCAACTTTGAACCACATAAAAGTCTCTTATAAGTGGATTTTCAGTCTTTAACATTTTTCTAAATTAACAAAATATATCTGGTATTTAAACGAAATAACAACATAAATGTGTTCCCCTCATGCTCCTCAGTGATCCAAAATCCCACTCAGTGAGTATATTGTTTATTTCTGCTATTACTGTGTTACACTCTGGAAATAGATTCTTTAACATATTCTTACTAAAATTACTGATGTCTGGCTTTGTACTTTCATTTCATAAATATTCCATAAGGATTATGATTATGAAGCTGATTACATCAACGAGGAAGTAGGCAACATCTATGGAAATGTCTGAAAAAGCTACACGTCAAACCAAAATGCGTTTCACTATAGTGTTTATAAGAAGACAAAAAATGGCAGACTTTATTAATAATAAAACATTTGTCATGCATTTTATGTAACATCAGGATATTATGCGTTCTAACACAATATGTAACATATTTTTATAACATATGCATTCATCTTTGGAATATAAAATGCTTTAGGTAGGTTGGTTGAGCAAACAATTCAATTTATCTCTCTGAATTATATACAGTATGTAACCCTGGGTCACAAAAGCAGTCTTAAGTTGCACGGCAATATTGTAGCAATAGCCAACAGTACATTGTATTAGTCCAAATTATTGATTTTTCTTTCATTTCAAAAATCATTAGGATATGAAATAAAGAGCATGTTCCATGAAGATATTGTAAATGTAAATTTTGTACAATGCATTTTTATTATTAGTATTATTATTATTTGTAAATGGACAACTTTAAAGGTAATATTTAGATTTTTTTTCCACCCTCAGATTTTCAAATAGATGTATTTTGGCTAAATATTGCCCTAAAGCTGAAAACTTTCAGATAATGTACAAATCTCAAAAAAAAAAAAAATTGGCACCCTTATGCCTGATTTCGTGATCCAGTGTCACATCTGTAAATTATGCTGACTGTTAATTTTTTTCTGCTATTTTTGTATATGACTATATGATTCAATTATATTTTTGTGTTCAATTAAAGTTCATATTAAATTAGTTTATTTGTGAACAGTTATTCACAGTTTTATGCAAGCATTTAAATGTTCTAAGCTTTGCAGTTCAGCAGTCCCAAATACAAATGTTTAATGAAAAAAAAATAATAATAAAAAAAAAAATACAATAAAAATAATATATATGTCACGCTGCCAGTCTTTGTTTTCCTGGGTGTTCCCTAGTGAGCTCACTTCCCCTTAGGCACTTCACCATAGGCACTTTAATTCCGCTAGTCTGGTTGTGTCTTCACAGTAATTGCACTCCAATTAGAATCGCACAGGTGTTGACAATACTCTGTCATTAGTTTCCCTATATAGAGCTGTCCTTCTCTGTTGTCATCATGGAGTCCTTACCCTTTGTGTCTCATGCTCTCGTTCCCCGAGACTTCCTCTACCTTCTTGTTCTTCTGAGTTCCCCGTTTCATCCGGTTCCCTTTTTTTTGGTTTTTGTTGGTCTCTCATGACTGTTTATTTTGTATTTACCCTTCCGTTTAAATAAATCCCTTACCTGCACTTGGATCCACCCTCTCTTTGTGTTTCATCTAACCCTACCGTGACAGGAAGGACTCCATCATCAAGGATCCAGCGGTATGTCTGCTGCCATGTACTCATCAGCCAGCAAGCGTAATGGTTTTGAGGGATCTCGCCTAGTGGTGTTCCGGGGGACCAGGGGAGGTCGCTCCGGAGCAAGCGGTCGAGAGGAGGTCCGGCAGCGATCGCCACTGTGGCCTCCCATCGATCCGAGATTCGGATGGGGGCGGCCATTTCCCCAAGATGTCCCGAGAGGAGAGGGGAAAGGCAGATCGGCTGAGCCAGCGCCGTGGTACCAGATGGCCGCCAGTCCTGTACAGCGGCACCAAATGGCCGCCAGCTCAGTCCCACAGCACAAGATTGCTGCCAACTCAGCCCCACAGCACAAGATGGCCGCCAGCCTAGCGCCACAGCCTAAGATGGCCGCCAGCCTAGCGCCACAGCCCAAGGTGGCTGCCAGCCTAGCGCCACAGCCCAAGATGGCCGCCAGCCTAGCGCCACAGCCCAAGATGGCCGCCAGCCTAACGACACAGCCCAGGATGGCCGCCAGCCTAGCGCCACAGCCCAAGATGGCCGCCAGCCTAGCGCCACAGCCCAGGATGGCTGCCAGCCCAGCACCACAGCACAAGATGGCCGACTCAACGCCACCGACTCTCCATCGTAGAGGGCGGAGGAGGAGACAGGCAGCTACTGTTCCTCAGGACCCGGAGAACGTTCCCGAGCGGGCCGCTGCCATCCATGAGGCCATTCCCGATGCGGTGCCCGCTGCTGTTTCGGAGGCGGTGGCTGAGGCTGTTCCCGATGCGGTGCCCGCTGCTGTTCCGGAGGCCGAGGCGGTGCCCGCTGCTGTTCCGGAGGCCGAGGCGGTGGCCGAGGCCGTTCCCGATGCGGTTCCCGTTGCTGTTCCGGAGGCCGAGGCGGTGGCCGAGGCCGTTCCCGATGCGATGCCCGCTACTGTTCCGGAGGCCGAGGCTGTTCCCGAGGCGGTGCTCGATGTTGTTCCCGAGGCGGTGCCCGATGCTGTTCCCGAGGCGGTGCCCGCTGCTGTTCCGGAGGCCGAGGCGGTGCCCGCTGCTGTTCCGGAGGCCGAGGCGGTGGCCGAGGCCGTTCCCGATGCGGTTCCCGTTGCTGTTCCGGAGGCCGAGGCGGTGGCCGAGGCCGTTCCCGATGCGATGCCCGCTACTGTTCCGGAGGCCGAGGCTGTTCCCGAGGCGGTGCTCGATGTTGTTCCCGAGGCGGTGCCCGATGCAGTTCCCGAGGCGGTGCCCGATGCAGTTCCCGAGGCGGTGCCCGATGCAGTTCCCGAGGCGGTGCCCGATGCAGTTCCCGAGGCGGTGCCCGATGCAGTTCCCGAGGCGGTGCCCGATGCAGTTCCCGAGGCGGTGCCCGATGCAGTTCCCGAGGCGGTGCCCGATGCAGTTCCCGAGGCGGTGCCCGATGCAGTTCCCGAGACGGTGCCCGAGGCTGTTCCCGAGGCTGTTCCCGAGGCTGTTCCCGAGGCTGTTCCCGAGGCTGTTCCCGAGGCGGTGCCCGATGCAGTTCCCGATGCTGTTCCCGAGGCGGAGCCCGATGCAGTTCCCGATGCAGTTCCCGAGGCGGTGCCCGATGCAGTTCCCGAGGCGGTGCCCGATGCAGTTCCCGACGCAGTTCCCGAGGCGGTGCCCGACGCGGTTCCCGAGGCGGTGCCCGATGCAGTTCCCGAGGCGGTGCCCGATGCAGTTCCCGAGGCGGTGCCCGAGGCTGTTCCAGAGGCGGTGCCCGATACAGTTCCCGGGGCGGTGACCACGAGGACGTGGTGGTCGTCCGCTCCGCCCTGGGGGACTCTGGCGGTGACCACGAGGACGTGGTGGTCGTCCGCTCCGCCCTGGGGGACTCTGGCGGTGACCACGAGGACGTGGTGGTCTTCTGCTCCGCCCTGGTGGACTCCGGCCTCGACCACAAAGACGTGGTGGTCTTCCGCTCCGCCCTGGAGGGCTTTGACTTTGACCACAAGGCCGTGGTGGTCTTCCGCTCCGCCCTGGAGGGCTCTGGCCTTGACCACACGGCTGTGGTGGTCATCTGCTCCGTCCTGGTGGACGCCTCAACATGTCCTTCATGGACTTATGTTTTGTGTTTTTTGAGTTCTGTTTCTGTCTGTTCCTTTTAGTTTAGTCTGGCCCTCCTTCCCTCCCCCTGAGCCTCCACCTGTCCGCCTCCCTCCTGGACTCCTTGTTTTGTGTTGCACCTTTCCATTTCTCCTGGTTGCTCCTGTCCCTGTTTTCTGTCCCTCCTTCCCTCCCCCTGGTCCGCCGCCGTTCCACCTCCCTCCTGCCTCTTTTTCTGTTGGGGTTTTCCTGGGTTTAGGTGGAGCATCTGGTAGCTGCTCCGTAGGGGAGGGGGTAATGTCACGCTGCCAGTCTTTGTTTTCCTGGGTGTTCCCTAGTGAGCTCACTTCCCCTTAGGCACTTCACCATAGGCACTTTAATTCCGCTAGTCTGGTTGTGTCTTCACAGTAATTGCACTCCAATTAGAATCGCACAGGTGTTGACAATACTCTGTCATTAGTTTCCCTATATAGAGCTGTCCTTCTCTGTTGTCATCATGGAGTCCTTACCCTTTGTGTCTCATGCTCTCGTTCCCCGAGACTTCCTCTACCTTCTTGTTCTTCTGAGTTCCCCGTTTCATCCGGTTCCCTTTTTTTTGGTTTTTGTTGGTCTCTCATGACTGTTTATTTTGTATTTACCCTTCCGTTTAAATAAATCCCTTACCTGCACTTGGATCCACCCTCTCTTTGTGTTTCATCTAACCCTACCGTGACAATATATATATGTGTGTGTGTGTGTGTGTGTTTGCATTTCACACAATGTAGTTGAAACAACATTATATATACTAATATTATAACTGTAATAAAGATCAAGGATATAATACTTATAGTTTTAATATTTAAATTGGAAACTCCTTGTGTTTATGTTTTAATGGTGGAATATTCAGTTCTGTCCTCGTCATCAGAGCTTGAACTGCTTGAGCTTTAACTTTTCTGCTTATGTTTGGGTTCTTTAACAGCAGACACAGTGGAGTAATTCACTTCATCTTCTTCACTGGTATAAGATTCACCATTCATAGAATTAAATAATAAAACAAACGTTCTCAATATAAAGTTGCATAAAATGTGCTTCATACAATTTCTGGTTTATCCTTATGGTAAACACATATTGTGAGTGTGATTGTGTTGTAGACATATGCAGGACCCAATTTATGCATAAGCATTCTAGGCACGTGTGCATAAACATTTGTTGTAGAAATGTAACATTTTTCAATTACTTGTAAGATTTTCTGCTGAGATGTCATCTCTTTAGATTTCCATATGCGCATCATTGCCACAAACCACATGCTTCCGCACAGAGTCTAAGCGGAAACTAAACAATATTATTCACTGAGTTGAATGCAGATTTATTTTTAACTGCTAGAGGGCAACAAACTACACAATTTAACTTTATTATTTTGACATATTCTGAAGTCTTACCGTTGTTTGCCTATTTTTTGACACCATAGCATAGACTGCTGTAAAATCAGTCATAGATTTAAAAGCATCATTAGTGCATTTGTCATATATTTAAATGATAAATATGGCCATGGAAAATATGTATTGCAAAATCATTGCTTTTGCGCTGTTTTATTTAGGTTTTGCAATTCTTTATTTTTGTTTGCAACACTTCATTTTTTTCTCCCAATACTTTATTATCTTTTGCAGTTCTTCATTTGTATTAGCAAAAAGCAAAATTATTTCCTCAATACTTTAATTTTCATTTGCAAAACTTATTTATTTATATATATATATGGGATTATTTTGACTCCATAGTTCCTCTTCAGGAACTCGAGCTGCGTCAAACATGCTTTGGGGAACGCACTTAGTGTGAGCGACTCTGAATATAGTGTGTAAACTTCCCCGGGAAGTCGTGGCCGGGGAAGTCGTGGCCTAATGGTTAGAGAGTCAGACTCCCAATTGAAAGGTTGTGTGTTCGAGTCCCGGGCCAGCAGGAATTGTGGGTGGGGGGAGTGCATGTACAGTTCTCTCTGACCTTCAATACCATGACTTAGGTGCCCTTGAGCATGGCATCAAACTCCCAACTGCTCCCTGGGTGCCGCAGCATAAATGGCTGCCCACTGCTCTGTGTGTGTGCACTTCGGATGGGTTAAATGCAGAGCACAAATTCTGAGTATGGGTCACCATACTTGGCTGAATGTCACATCACTTTCTTTCACT
Organism: Carassius auratus; assembly: GCF_003368295.1. Taxonomy (NCBI): domain Eukaryota; kingdom Metazoa; phylum Chordata; class Actinopteri; order Cypriniformes; family Cyprinidae; genus Carassius; species Carassius auratus. Next base: position 7,754,178 of record NC_039257.1, on the reverse strand, counting down.
TTCAATGGAAGAGCGTGATGTCACAGGCGGGGTGACGTATGTGACCAGGAAGCTATAAAAGTACGTGCCGTGCAGCTGGCGTCAGCTTTGCGTCTTTCAGCAAGCGCTCTGTGTGTGAATGTAACTTGTTTGTCTTGTGAGTCTTATTTACTGTTGTCTGTCCAGTCAGAGCTCCTAGACATGCTGAAGAGCAAGGCGAAATCAAAGCATAGCAAAGGCAATTCCAAATCACGGTATAGGTTGTGTGTTCCTCCCTGCCCCGATATATAATGGGTGGGGATACACACACCTTATGCGTGGTTTGCCTGGGAGTGAAGCACGCTGAGTCGGCTCTCAAGGGGGCCGACTGTCTGCATTGTGAGCGAATGTCGGTGCGGCTGCTTTGTTCCCGGAGGGCCCTCTTCGAGGAGGGGGCCTTCGCCAGCGTTCCCCGCGGTGCTGGTCCCGCTTCTGCCGAGGCAGAACGGCGGCTGCACTTGTGGGGTTCGCAAGTGGATTTGGTGGAGGGAATGGAGACGGGCCAGTCCCTATCTCCTTACACTTCCGCCAGATCTGCCGCCCAATCACTGTAGTCGGAAGCACGCTCTGCGGTTCCTTCCACCCAGGGAGAAGGATTGATGCTCTGCCTCTCTTCCTCCAAGGAGGTCGATGTGGAGTTGGTCGACAGGGATTCACCTCCCCATTCGCCCCAATATGAGGAGCTTTTGGAGGTGGTTACTCGCACGGTGGCTCGCCGGAAAAATGACTGAACCGCAGCGAAGCAAGCTCGATGAACGCTTCACATGACATATCAGAGTTAAGAAGGACCGCTGATCTCTCCCTCCGCTCCACCAAGGAGACCGCCCGAGCGATTGTGCGATATAAAAGAGCGGGACAGGGTTTCAGCCTACTGGGCTGTTTGGCAACGCAGTCAATTCTGTCGTTGACAAGTTTCAAGTGGCCCGCAAACAAGCGGCAGGAGATGCCCCAGCCACACCCTAGCTCCTTGTATCACGAGGCCCAGAAACAGAGCGTCGCCTCTCGTGCTCCTCCGCATCGGAAACGTGCTCCTCCACACTCTCGGCCGAGGTCTTCTATGCCCAAACAAGATCTTAGGGCAGTCATAAAAGCTAAGAAGTCCTCAGGCAAGAAACCCTTACGCCAAAAGCCCAGGGTTTCAGAGGGCAGCCTCTGCTGGGGTAGAGCGGTGCACACCGCAGTACACGGTGCCCGTCTCGCCTCAGCGCCCTCTGGGCGCAGCGGTCCCCAGCGAGCATCGATCTCAGTATCTTTCACCCATATGCGTAATGGGGCTGAGACGCTCACACCCCTGCGGGGGCCTCTTACACCAGAAGTCAGTCTCAAGAGACTGATTCCCTTAGTAGATTATTTAGCAGCGTGTAACATATTTAGAAACTGCTTGGAAGTGAATACTAAATAACTGCAATTAACATTACTGCTATAATCATGTCTATTGGTATAATGTTTTACAAGACTAAACATGCTTCATCGTTTAGGGCCAGGTCTATAGAGGGGAACAGATACAGGAAGTGACAAAACAACAACAAAAAATCAAAACCACAACAATAACGACAACAACAACAACAACAACAACAACAACAAAACAAAGAGGCCAGGAGGAAACGGAAAGTGCAGGAATCCAGGGTGGAGCAGGTGGAACCTGAGCCCACCGGGATGGCGCAGATGGAACTGGAGCCCTCCACAGCCAAGCAGACGGGACTGACACCCAAATCAGCAGGGACCTGGTCAGTGGGGACCTGACTCGACTCTGGACAGTCACCTGTGGCTGCCATCTGGTGCAGTGGCACTTTGCCGGCGGCCATCTTGTGCAGTGGCACTGGGCTGGCGGCAATCTTGGGCAGTGGCTCTGGTCTTGCGGTCCCCTGGTGCTGTGGTGCTGGGCTGGCAGCCATCTTGTGCAGTGGCGCTGGGCTGGCGGCCACCTTGTGCTGTGGCACTGGACTTGCGGCCATCTTATGCTGTGGCGCTGGACTGGCGGCCATCTTGCACAGTGGAACTGGGCTGGCGGCCATCGTGCGCCTTGGCACTGGGCTGGCGACCACCTTGTGCTGTGGCGCTGGGCTGGCGGCCATATTGTGCAGTGGTGATGGGCTGGCCGTCCTACTGTCTGTAGACCCCGGTCTAGAGTCAGCCATTCCACCGGGAGAGACAGGGTTTTTGTGTAGATTTGCACTGAAATTGGGTAGTAGACATTATCTCGGGAGCACATCCATGTTGTTGAAAGCATCACTGGTCTGACCAGTTGCGTTTTTCACCCAGCAGGCTACAGTGCATAAGTACCTCCCATTACCTCCCATCCCATTGGATTTGGAGTAAGCGCATGTAGACTAGGGTTGATTTAGGTAGAATATTGGATGGGTAGGTAAAGAGAAAGCTCTCGTTGTTTGATTGCACTGTGTGGACTTAATTGTTTTCTGGTGATCTTTCTCATGGCTGATATTGATGTTTTTTTAGTTCACCTTCTCATGAATTTTTAGATTGGTGTACTAAAGAGCAATTATTAAGCATCGCTGAACATTACGAAATTGTGGTTAAAGATAAAAGGCTCAAAGAAAATGTTAAGGTAACTTTGAAGACCGGGTTGATTGAAAAAGTCTTGTTAGAAGCCAAGATGGAAAAATCTGTACCAGGTGCATCTAATTTGCAATCTCTGTATTTTGAACAGCAAAAAGAGCTGCTGCTTTTGCAGATGGAGCTTGAGAAATTAAAACAGTGTGCTGAACAAGGTAAGATGGACTTGGAAAAGCAAAACTGGATTTGGAGTTCCACAAGCTTAACCTTATGAAAGAAGGTAAGCTATCTGGTCCTGGTCAGGAGCAAAGTATGTTTTTTTTCACTCGTGTCAAATCTAAAACTTGTACTGAAATTCAATGAAAATGATCTTGATATTTTCTTTAACCTATTTGAACGTATAGCAGAATTGAGAGACTGGTCAGATGAAAATCTTGTTGCACTGTTACAGTGTTTATTAACGGGGAAAGCACAAGTAGCTTTTTGTTCACTGTCAATCGATGATTGTAAAGTTTATCAAAAAGTTAAATCCGCAGTTTTAAAAACCTATGACTGTGTACCCGAAGCATACAAACAGCGGTTCCGAATGCAGGAAAAAGAAGAGCTGCAAACGCACCTAGAATTTGTGCGCGAGCTGAGAAAGCATTTTAATCGTTGGTGTACAGCAGTAGACATTAACACATTGGAGAATTTGATTCACTTGATAGTGTTGGAACAATTTAGAAATTCAGTCCCACGTCGTATCGCTACGTATATCAATGAACATGATGGTAAAACACCAGAAGAAGCAGCTGTGTTGGCCGATGATTTTGTACTGACACAAAAAACTGCATTTGTTGACTGGCATGCTTGTGACATTCAGTCTGCTGTGTCTCTGTCCAAGCCTTCGTCTAACTTTAACCATGTTTTCACGGGAAAATTTGACCCAAGTAAGACTTGCAATTATTGTCATGAGAGGACATTGGAAAGCAGATTGTTCTGTCCCTAAAATAAGTCTTAGAATTCTGCACAGAAGTTTGGTTGGTTGGCTGAATAAGGTTAGTTTGTTGGTTGGCTGAAAAAGGTTAGTTTGTTGGTTGGTTTAGATTGGTTTGCTGTCTATTTAGACTATTTTGTCATTTTTAGTGAAAGTTCGGAGACTCCCTTAAAGCACCTTTATTCGGTGTTGAAACATTTGTCTGATGCACAGCTTGGTCAACTTAGCCCTTATTTGGGCATTGCAGCATTTTTCCATGCATTTAAATTCCAGTGCACCAGTTATGTGTATATGGATTATAATCCATTAACTTTTAAATTATTTGCAGTGTCCGAATCAGAGGTTGGTCCAGTGGTCTCTGTTTTTATAGTCCTTCTGTCTGGGCTTCCGAAAATGTGGTAGCTGATGTGCTGTCACGTGTTCTGGATCCTGTAAAATATTTTGGATTTAACTTGTGGTTCCTCTGGAAATTTTTAGGAGCTGTCTTTGGTCCTGAATTAGGTACCGCTTATTGTTTGACTGTTTTGTGTTTTGTTACAGGGAACTTTGTGGAAGTCCCTGTCTTATGGGGAGGGGTGTGACGACCTCTGCTGTTGGTCTTTGATATTGTAGCTTGGTACTTGTTTCCACAAATTGTCAGTCTATTGGAGACACTTGTGACCAGTGCTTCAGATGCTCCTTTAAAACGAGATCTCCACTTGAGCAAAGGAGGAACTTTGGGGATATCGGAACTTTGGTCTTTGTTTGGTTTGGACTTTGTTTTGGCTTTGGGACTTTGTTTTGTTTGACTTGTTCTGTTGCATTTTATGCCTCAACATTGTATTACACTTCCAACCATGCACTCTGCTTTAAACACTGACATTACTGACGAATACAAATACATTGTGATTTCCTTTTTAATTGTTTTCATTTTATTATTTATTATTACTTTATTTTAGTGGGAAATTAACATTTTCTTGAGTTTAATATTTGGTTTGTGTGTGTCCCTTCCCTTGTCTTTTGTTGCTTCCCTTGAGCCAGGGGTCATAACACCATGGGATGCTGGCGCGAGCCTCCAGGGCCACACACCCTTACCTTATCCATCTCGTGTCCGGAGAGGATAACCTGTTTGGGACCTTGAGTATTGAGCTCCCATTGGATGTCGACGAGAGTCTCCCAGCCACATAAACTTTCCTGTTCCATGCTACGGTCGGAGAGGCTTACCCGTTTGATGCCTTGAGTATTTAGCTCCCATTGGACGTTGGCGCAGTGGTGGACGAAGTACACAAATCAAGTACTTGAGTAAAAGTACAGATACGTAAAATAAAATATTACTCCAGTAAAAGTAAAAGTACTCCTTTTTCAATTTTACTCAAGTGAAAGTACAAAAGTACAAAATTTTTTATGTACTTAAGTAAAAAAGTACTGAAAGATAGATGTTTGCAATTTTATGTAGGCTAATTTAATTTTATATTAGCACATTTGTTTTATTTTTTTTATAATCCTACTGCTCAAAATACCTGGGATTTTTTCCAAAATAACCACTATATGGAGTCAAGATATATTTTTGTTGTTGATATGGACTACGTTGATGAGAGTAATGTTAACTGTGAATGATTTTTTCCTTCTCAAACCTTGACTGTGGTGTAAAAACACCACTGGCCAAATGGGGTGCATCTCTTCCCCTCTTTGATAATTACTGTAGTTACCATGTTCTGAACATCACATCCTTTCTTTTCTCCCCAGATGTAATCTATATATATATATATATATATATGTGTGTGTGTGTGTGTGTGTGTGTGTGTGTGGTTGAATAACGTCCTTTATTAACGTCCTTAATAACAATGGATGAAAATTTTAGAGCTCTACTGATGATTAAGTCTAGAGTGTGTCCACCTTTGTGTGTGGGTCCATGTACATGCTGAATCGACAAGTAAAAAAAAGCCTCAAGTCCAAATATTCATTTATCACCAATTAACTGTTAGACAAACACTTCCTGCTTCGATGTCTGAATTTAAAAAAAATCTCAAACATGCTCCGATGTCCCGATCTGAATCAACCGAGTCCCGACCATTCTCCGAAGTGGCAATCTGAATCAACCGAGTCGCGAACAGGCTCCGAAGTGCCGATCTGAATCAACCGAGTCGCGAACAGGCTCCGAAGTGCCGATCTGAATCAACCGAGTCGCGAACAGGCTCCGAAGTGCCGATCTGAATCAACCGAGTCGCGAACAGGCTCCGAAGTGCCGATCTGAATCAACCGAGTCGCGAACAGGCTCCGAAGTGCCGATCTGAATCAACCGAGTCGCGAACGTGCTCCGAAGTGCCGATCTGAATCAACCGAGTCGCGAACATGCTCCGAAGTGCCGATCTGAATCAACCGAGTCGCGAGCAGGCTCCGAAGTCCCGATCTGAATCAACGGAGTCGCGAACAGGCTCCGAAGTGCCGTTCTGAATCAACCGAGTCGCGAACAGGCTCCGAAGTGCCGATCTGAATCAACGGAGTCGCGAACAGGCTCCGAAGTCCCGATCTGAATCAACAGAGTCGCGAACAGGCTCCGAATTACCGATCTGAAAACTTCGACCAAAGAATGTAAAAAAAATAAATAACTCAATTTCTCTAATAACTCTAATAACTCTACAAATCTATGAAAGACTCAGATCACGTGTCTAAAAATAAATCGCTATAGTAAAAGAGAAGTAATAAGAGGAGTGAAGTTTCCTACCGTTCTGCTGTGTTTGGTCCTCACGCGCGTCTGACGCTCCGCGGCGCGTCTCCGCCCCTCACACGCGCGTTTACAGCGCTAAATTAATCATCTTTGCTAATTATTATACATTTACTTCATTGTCAGCTCCAGGTACTTCATTTATTATTGTTCATTGAACTGTTTGAAACAAAAAAAAGGTTGTATTTCAGTAATAATTCTAAATTATCAAAATAAAATATATAAAATAATGGTTTCTGTTTTAATATCCTTTAAAATATAATCTATTTCTGTGATGTGCGCTGTATTTTCAGCATCATTCCTCCAGTCTTCAGTGTCACATGATCTTTAGAAATCATGAAAATATGATGATTTATTATTAGAACTATTAATAGTTGTGCTACCAAATATTATTTTGGAATCTGTGATCTGTGAAAGTGTTTTAAAGTTTGTGGTTTTACAGAACATCACAGTTATATATGACATGATAATAAGGCCTGAAGTTAGGAAGAACATTTTAAGGAAAATATAATTATATTTTCATAATGATTTTTTTCTTTCTCAAACCTTGACTGTGGTGTAAAAACACCCCTGGCCAAACGGGGTGCATCTCTTCCCCTCTTTGATAATTACTAGTTACCATGTTCTGAACATCACATCGTTTCTTTTGTCGCTAGATGTAATCTATATACATATATATATATTAGGGGTGTAACGGTTCACAAAATTCACGGTTCGGTTCGATACGATACACTGATGTCACGGTTCGGTTCGGTTCGGTTCGGTTCGATACGTTTTAGATACAGCAAAATGTAAAAACATCTCAACTTTTCAGAATGCCGCAAGCGCACCGCGGGTCATGTGACAAGAACTAACCAATCAGCTTCATCCTTTCCCGTAACAACGTTGAGAGCTCAGCCAAGATGAAGGAACAGCTGATCATAGTTGTATATGGATTGCAATTTTGAAATAAATTCAGTAGCAGAGCTACTGCAAGCGATTTTTAGAGCTGCAAATCCATTTATCCTTCGCTGAAATTTCCGCGTCTCATGGAGAGAGCACGTCATTGTTGCTTAGCAAAGACAGACGCCTCAGGAGAAAGACGCGCTTAGCGTTTTCCATGCGTTTTTAGGCACGATATGTGAACGGCCCCTAAGGCGCTCGCTCACTCAGCACGCGCTGAAGGCTCGTTGCAAAATGTCTAATGCATTTAACAGACCAGAAATATAAGATCCTAAAATAACCAACAGGTCTGGTGTTTGGGTTGGATTCCCTGTAAGCTATAGTGTCTAAATGGTGCAGGGATAGTTTGCTGCGTGCATGTTTCTCCTTTTTTTCGTCTTTTCCCAGATAGTACTGACGCATATATCCCAGATATTCCCGCTGGTTTTTTTTTTTTTTTTTTTTGTAATCCCGCTGGTGTACCCTGTCATGTTGCAGATGCGACATACCGTTGTTTATTTATCCACCACTCTCTTGCCATCACCATTATAGCTTAAAGGGAATCCAAAGTGCACCCAAACACCAGACCTGTTGGTTATTGGAGGATCTTCTCATTTCTAGTCTGTTAAACGCATTGGCTATTTTGCAACGAGCCTTCAGCGCGTACTGAGTGAGCGAGCGCCTGCTGAGTAGCCTAACATAAACATATAAGATGGTGTTTTTTTCTTCTTCGGGAGTGTCAGGGGCGTTGCCTGTTACGTTGTTTGGGTTATTGGGCTACCTTGTTGAACGCATATCATTATATTTCTTTCTCTCTCTTTTTTTTTTTTTTTTCAAATATAATTAATTACTCCAACGAACCGTTCGGTATACATAATGCGTACCGCGTACCGAACCGAAAGCGTCGTACCGAACGGTTCAATACGTATACGCGTATCGTTACACCCCTAATATATATATATATATATAGGTGGTTGAATAAAAATATTTGGACATTATTTATAAAAATTACCTCAAGTTAGCACCAGCAAGCTTGTTAGCTAGACATAGTATCAGCTACAATATTTACTTATTTTCAGTACTGTTATGAATAAACATGTCTGTCTAACGTTGTCTAGTTAATCCAAACAATATACATATGTATAACGTTACTGTTAATACACAATATAAAAACAGATGTCATGGTAGCGTTTTAATAAAACTGTTAATATTACGGTAGAGGGGAATTTGGACATGCATGAGTTATTTTATTTAATCTGTGTTAGTTTAAGGTTATTTTAATTTATTTTTTAACCTAAAACACAGAGACGCTGATTGATGTGTCTGCATGTCAGCATTTCAGTGGGCTTAAACAGATCACTTTTTACAGCGGATTTAGTTCCCAAACAACTGACAATTTTGACCTAAAAATGATTTTCAGTTACAATAATTAATCCTAAATTTCAACATTAATAACTTACTTTTAGCAACATCAGACGCACGCGCGCTCACAAGATCTCCCGGTTCTTACTTCTGGAGACTCGCACTAAGCGGTTCATTTGAATCAGTGAGTGGTCGACTCCAGAACAGCTGCAATCGGATCATTCTAATTCGTAAACGAATCGTTTGGTGCGATTCGCGATCCGATTAAAGTTTATTTTGAAAAGACTCAGTTCGTTCATGATGAATCAGACACCGCTTCTGCGTGTCGGAGCACGTGATATATTATAGGGAGTAACGATATGTTTTATGAAATGTAGTGAAGTTAAAAGTACGATCTTATGCTTTGGAATTTAGTGAAGTAAAAGTAAAAGTTACTCAAAATAAAACTACTCCAGTAAAGTACAGATACTTGTAAAATGTACTTAAGTACAGTAACGAAGTAAAGCTACTCCGTTACTGTCCACCACTGCGTTGGCGAGAGTCTCACGGCCACCTAACTTTTCGTTCCTGTTTGATGGGTGACGACAAGAGTCTCGACCTTGCACCAAACTCTGTTACAAATCTTTTCCCGCTTCCTGGTGAGCCCTACCCGTTTGATGTTCTGAGTCCTGATCTCGCATCGGATGCTGCGAGAGCCTGCACAGTCCGGTTTTCCATTTTCCGCTCCCTGGCCGACAAGGCGTACCCGTCTGATGCCGTTGAGTATTGTGTTCATGTCAGATGTCGGCGAGAGTGCTCCTGGTTGGGTTTTCTTTACTTGCTGCCCACAAACAGGTCTTATCCATCTGATGCCGTGATATTGATCTCCCATCGGGTGTCGCAAGAGTCCTCTTTGTTGGCGGCCCAAAGCCTGTTTATCTGCTCAGCTGAGCGGACCTACCCATCCGGCATCTACAGTCGGAGGCTTCATGGGTCCTCTCGGTCAGTTATCTGCCCTGGTTGCCCACTGATTAGCAGGGGCTCCTCTGCCAGTAGGGCCCATATGCCAACACCATGACCGATTCCAGTCGAGGCAACTCGGGCCCTCCTGGTCGGGCTATCCAATCACGTTGCTCATTCTCTATCAGCCGGTAGAGTTCATGCTTTCCAATGCAGTGAGGTGCTCCAGTTGTGTAACGGATCGAGCCCTCCCAACCGGGCTCCCCAAATCACATAGTATGATACAAGCAGACGGTAGGGCCTATTTCTCCAAATATGTAAAGTTGCTCCCACTGGAGTACATAGGCTCTGCCAACAAGCTGGCTTTCTAAATATAAGCCCCCACCAGATCTCAAAGCTATTGTGAGTGTGTGTGTGGTGGTGGTGGTGGGGGGGGTCCTTAGTCTGGCGGCTGTCCTTTTCCGCTATTGCTTTTTCGGGGGTACTCTAGGTTCGGGCCATTCCCGAGCTCGGAGCCCTTCCCCGGACAGCACGCCAGATACGCATTATAATACTTCAGCTAACTGTATGTCAGTGTGAATGCATGGAGTGTAGGGGAGCACGTCAGATACTTAGCCTAATTAGCATAGGTGGAGCCACTTAAGATAATCAGCCCTAGGGTATAAATGCAGCTGACTTAGACTATCTGTCTCCATTGACGGTTTATCAGCATCCCCCCTCCACCCCATCTCCTCCGCTAGAGTCCATTTTACACTTTTATATCCGGGGGGAGTTGGGGTACTCTAGGTTCGGGCCATTCCCGAGCTCTGAGCCTTTTCCCGGACAGCATGCCAAATATGCATTATAATACTTCAGCTAATTATATGTAAGTTTGAACTCGTGAAACAGATGACATGTTAAATGCAGATATACTTATTGTGAATATTTTTTTTTTCACCATGCTCCTCAGTGAACCAAAATCATACTCAGTGAGTATATTATTTTTTTTTCAATCACTTTATTAAAATGTGGAAAACATAACATGATCTAAAATAAGTTGTTGACCACTGTCTTTTTTTATTATTATTTATTTTACATCAAGGGTGACAATTATGAGGCTGTTTACAACTACATGGACAAGCTCAATGTATATGAACATGCCTGATGATAATAAACAAAACATGTTCAGCAGCGTATTTGTCTGTAGCATGTATTGACTTTATCAATGCTTTCCAGCATGTATGTGTGAGAACATAAAGATTAAGGAGATGGGTCTATAAACCTAGACTTAAATATTTAATTTAGTCTTCATTAATCCATTCAGGGCTTTAAGTAATCAGCAACATATTAAAATGTATAAGATGTTTAATAAGCAACCAATGCAATGTTGGCAGAACCAAGCTAATGTATCAATAACTCTAGCTGCTGCATTTTGGATTGAGCCGTACTTTATCAAGGGCAACTAATCAGTGAAGCATTTTAATTATCTAGCCTTAAATTTGTTAATTCAATTCACATTTGACTGCTTTAAAATGATCTTTGTTGAATTACATGAAGTGCGTAAGAATTGTCTTTGCATGTTGAAAAGGATTTTTTTTAATTCATAGCATTACACATTCTAGTGTAACAAAGGTCATCTGCTAACAGCAGTGTGGTTAAACCTCACTTCCCTGATCTCAAGAAGCACACTAGCATGTAGCATGTATTGACTTTATTGATTGTAAAAAAGTTGTTGTCTCTGCTCTACCCTGCCATTCACCTTTGCTTGCAGCATGTTTGTGTGAAACATAAGTAGAAATAAAAATTGCATTAAAAATAGATCTGAAAATGACATTCATTCTAGCAGCTTATTATTTATATAATAATCTCTATAAGCGTCACATAATTTATAACCCCAAAACCAATCAGCATTTGTTCCAGTCATAAATAGAACAATTGTCTGTAGGTGTTGAGTTCAGTATCTTTTCACAGCTGCTAACTTTCCGCTGCATTCAGAGACCGCAACCAGCAATGCTTGCACTGACTTTAACATTTTGACTGCATTTGCCAGAAAAGAAACACAATATGTTTCAGTCACATTCACCACATTTCCCTGGGGATCACCAAAAAAAAAAAATTCTATTGACTATGATTCTGTACAAATTTGTTTTTAAAATAAAATGCAAAGAACACATCTTCTCATTTACTTGAATGACCAGTTAATGCCTTTATGAATCATCAGAGGTCAAAGGTCAACTACAGTGTTTATTCATTCAGTTTGGCGTTTTGTACATTGTTTTTAATGTACCATTTGTGTAAGATCTGAACCCTCACTTGTCAGAGTCGCGAATTGTGGCGTTCATGTCAGGAAATACTATTTTTAACTGTGGTCTCACATCACATCAAGCGCCTTGATGTGATGACCTATGACAAGATCAAGAAATATTTTTCATCTTGCTGCATGTGGAGCACACTTTATTGAAAAATATGCTTGTCCTTTCTCTCACTTCTCATATTTTGCTGCTCTTGGTAAAAGGTTCTTATCTTTTCTTCTACAGAGGACTACTGAAAAGGTAGGAATGAAAAATAATGTATTATTATTAAAGAAAGTATTGTCAAAACTACAATTTAAGTGATAAACTGTTAGGCTGGAAGTTCACCCATTATTGACATTTAACTTTGGTTTTTGTTTCTGTATTGACCCAGGAACATGAAAGCACCACTTCTACTTCATTTACTTTTCCAAGGTACTGTATTTTGTCTGTTGCCCTCTCTTAAGTATGTTTTGGGCATGTTCTGTCACAGTAAATGTTTCTATATGTATATTAATTTACAGAATTTAAAGAAAATTTCCACATTAGGCTGCTTAGTTATGAAAAACAACGTTATTTTTAATCACAGTATAAAATGATGATTGACTCATGCCCATTACACTTTACGACTAATTTAATAAATTTTGCATACTATATTGAATCAGCAATGACAAGATTTAACAATCATATAAAAAAACCCAAACAGCTTTACACTGAATGTTTACAGCAGTGGCATTAGCTGCATTTACTACTGACACTTATTAAGTTTAGTGTATTATAGTGTGCTAAAGTAACAGAAAAAAAAATATGTGACAAATTAAATGCTAAAATTTCCAGCCTAAATGAACATGTAATAATTCCAACTTTTGTCCCACAGTTGTTCTGCTCTATGATGCTTTGGGATGGGAAGTGAGAATGCCGAAAGATATTCATGGTCTCCAAGGTTCCTGTCTGGTCATACCATGTTCTTTCAGCTACACATCAAAACCACCCAAAAACCCACGTAGAGTTGTGTGGTATCAGTATGTCTCTAAAGGTTATCCTTTAGTTTACGATCCTTTGCATGAAAACAACGTCATTAAAAAGTTCAGAGGAAAAACTGATTTATATAGTAACTTAAGTAGGGATTGCAGTCTGCTGATCAAAAACGTGGATCTGTCCCATCAAAGAGAAAGATTATATGCATGGATCGACCCTGAAAACATTGGGTATAGCACCTACAAATTTTATGATGTCACTTCTACAATCCTTGTCAATGGTATGTAAATACTTTTTTCTTTCTTTAACGCGTGATCTAGTTGTGAGAGTGTGTTGCCAAATTGTGACATTTCTGCTATTTGTAGAAAGTACACAGCAACCCAGCATAAAATTTTTTGGAGGTAACAGGACAGGTGACGCCATCACAGTAGTATGTTCAACTTTCCACACGTGTCCATACAGCAAACCAACCATCACTCTGAATGGTATAGAAGGATCTGATCAAATAGACAATGAGCATATTAAAGATGGCCTGTGGAAAAGCACTCTGACACGCACAGGTGTCGTAAAGACAGTATATTTGATTATTCAGTGTTCAGTAACACATTATGGTGGAATAAATGTGACGGCTACAAAAGATAAAAGTGCTAAATGTGAGTACACACAAACCAGAACCGCTTTGTGTAATATTAACTATAATTTAAATGCCACAGTTTGACCTATTTCAAGATTTAATTTCAATTTCAGGTGTCCATCATAACATATCGGTTGAGCCTGAACTGGCAGATGTCACCGAGGGCATCACTAAGAACTTCACTTGTAGCGTCTACCATTCCTGCCAGAATGAGAATCCAAACATCACATGGAACTATGAGAACATGCAGGTCACAGAGTGGAGCAAAACACTTTCTACTTTAGATCAGATCAGCTATTCTAGCATAACCTTTCTGGGTGCAAAAGAAGACCACCGGAAGGAATTGATTTGCACTGCAAATTTTTCTGGAGGAAAAATTAAAACCTCTGTTGTTTTAGGTGTACAATGTGAGTAAACACAAATATAAATTGATTTGTGTACTGTCAATTTAAATGTCAGAGTTGGAACTATTACAAGATTTCAATTCAATTTCAGGTGTTCATCATAACATATCGATTGAGCCTGAACTGGCAGATGTCACTGAGGGCATCCCAAAGAACTTCACTTGTAGCATCTACCATTCCTGCCAGAATGAGAATCCAAACATCACATGGAACTATGAGAACATGCAGGTCACAGAGTGGAACAAAACACTTTCTACTTTAGATCAGATCAGCTATTCTAGCATAACCTTTCTGGGTGCAGAAGAAGACCATGGCGAGAAACTGATATGTATGACAAAAATTTCTGGAAGAGACGTTATGTCATTTGTTGTCTTAAATGTGCAAAGTGAGTAATTTATTAGCATTTTGTCCCATTCATATATTATAATTTATATATCATACTGATTCCCTTGTGCTCCAAATCTTGTGAATCTAATCCAAAATGAAGAATGTGCTTTGTTTTTCTTGTACCTGTTGCTCATACTTACACCATTGCCTTGCCTTTTAGATCAGTTATTATAATAGTTTCAGTTATGTGCTAAAATAATGATAATTTAATTTTTATTCCCTTTTCATCATGATGCAGAACCAGTGTTTATTGGACTCAAGATAACTGGTCTTTACATCTTAACACCGTCACTTGTGTTCCTTCTGGCTTGTATCCTTGTTGTAGTCATATTCAAGAAGAGACAAAGGTAAATCTACTATTCTACAAACTCTACCTAACTATTTCCGTTGATATAACTTATCTATTTATAACTTCACATTTCAACAAAAGCTAGTTGTATATTCTGAAAACAAAGTAGATGTCTAATACAAGTTGCCATACCACTTACCATATGTGGCTGTGTAGAAGTTAACTGGATGACATAAGCAATTGCTTATGTGATCTTTAATGATCTGTTACTTCTTTTAAATAATAAGCTGTCAGGAATCACACACATTAAACTTGAGGTTAAATCACACGGGAAATAAAGTAGAAATGAAACAAAAGGTTAAAGGCATTATTAAAGCTTACAGCATCAGCTTTTTCTTACACACAACATATGTTCCCAGGTCAAAAGATGCAAGTCCAGAGTCAGGAAAAAAACCTTTCTCCAAACCTCGAATGCCCTCGCCAAAGAGGTACAGCAACTTTGAACCACATAAAAGTCTCTAATAAGTGGATTTTCAGTCTTTAACATTTTTCTAAATTAACAAAATATACCTGGTATTTAAACGAAATAACAACATAAATGTGTTCCCCTCATGCTCCTCAGCGATCCAAAATCCCACTCAGTGAGTATACTGTTTATTTCTGCTATTACTGTGTTACACTCTGGAAATAGATTCTTTAACATATTCTTACTAAAATTACTGATGTCTGGCTTTGTACTTTCATTTCATAAATATTCCATAAGGATTATGATTATGAAGCGTATTACATCAACAAGGAAGTAGGCGAAATCTATGAAAATGTCTGATGAAAAAGCTACACGTCAAAACCAAAAAGTATTTCACTATAGTGTTAATAAGAAGACCAAAAATGTCAGACTTTATTAATAATAAAACATTTGTCATGCATATTATGTAGCATCAGGATATTATGCTTTCTAACACAATATGTAACATACTTTTTATAATACATGCATTTATCTTTAGAATATAAAATCCTTCTGAAGTATCTGAAGTATCACTCTGAATTACATATGTAACCCTGGGCCACAAAACCAGTCTTAAGTTGCACGGCTATATTTTAGCATAAATAATTGATTGCTCTTTCATGCCAAAAATGATCATTAGGATATTAAATAAAGATAATGTTCCATGAATATATTTATTATTATTATTATTATTATTATTATTATTATTATTTCTGAATTGACAACTTTAAAGGCAATAATTGTTATTTTTTATTTATTTTTTCACTCTCAGATTCCAGATTTTCAAATAGTTGTATTTTGGCTACATATTGTCCTATAGCTGAAAACTTTCAGATTATGTATAAATCTCAATTTGTTTTGAAAAAATTGACCCTTATGCCTGGTTTTGTGGTGCAGTGTCACATCTGTAAATTATGCTGATTGTTAATTTATTTTCTGCTATTTTTGTATATGACTATATGATTCAATTATATTTTTGTCAAATTAAAGTTTTATATAAAATTATTTTATTTGTGAACAGTTATTCACAGTTTTATGCAAGCAGTTAAATGTTCTCAGCTTGGCAGTTCAGCAGTACAGAATGCAAATGTTTAAAATACAAAGCAATGTTGCTGCATTACACACAATGTAGCTAAACTACATTTTCAGGCTTTTTTTTCCACTCAAGAATTGATCACACAAATATATGATTCATTGATGCATAATGAAAAAGTATTTCTAAAGAATGATTACTATTATTTTATCACTAGTATATTAATGAAACAGCAACTCACTGTAAAAATAAAAAGTGAAGGAGTAGAAGGCACACTTATAGAATCATTATTTATATAATATTTTCACTTTCAAACAACATTATATAGACTAATATTATAACTATAAAAATTAAGGATATAATACTTAGTTTTAATCTTAAATTGGAAACTCCTTGTGTTTATGTTTTAATGGTGGAATATTCAGTTCTGTCCTCGTCATCAGAGCTTGAACTGCTTGAGCTTGAACTCTTCTGCTTATGTCTGGGTTCTTTAACAGCAGACTTGGCAGAACAAGACACAGTGGAGTAATTCACTTCATCTTCTTCACTGGTATCAGATTCACCATCCATATTTGGGAATGGAGGATTTTGCACACATGCAGAAGAAACATTTTCATAATCTGGATTTTCTGACTGGAAATTCTAGGAAGAGGATAAAATAATAAACAAATGTTCTCAATATACAGTTGTACAAAAAGTGCTCCATACAATTTCTGGTTTATCCTTATTCTGAACACATTATTGTGTGTGTGTTTGTTTTGTAGGCATATGCAGGGCCCGATTTACACATAAACATTCTAGGCATGTGCCTATGTTTGCTCGTCCAGGAGGGCCCAAACACAATGAAGAAATATAGAATATTTTTGTTATACTATGGGCTGTCTACAACAGTAGATGAAACAAAACACCATATGATAATGCACAAATAAA
Organism: Carassius auratus; assembly: GCF_003368295.1. Lineage (NCBI taxonomy): Eukaryota > Metazoa > Chordata > Actinopteri > Cypriniformes > Cyprinidae > Carassius > Carassius auratus. Next base: position 7,737,314 of record NC_039257.1, on the reverse strand, counting down.
TATAGCAAAAAATAATATTAAATATTACAACTATTCCCATGTTTTCCACCTTTTTTATGTATGGAAATAACGCTTTCTTTCTCCCATTCTCTCCCACAGACACTGTATCCCCATTACAGCTGTCTAAAAAGTCAAAGCCATGGTTAAACTTGTTATCTCTTGAGACTGGGTTTTGATTGCATTTTATTCATAGAGATTCAGATCTGGCAGCTTGTAAACAGCATTGTTGTAGAAATGTACAATTTCTCAATTACTTGTAAGATTTTCTGCTGAGATGTCATCTTTTTAGATTTCCATATGTGCATCATTGCCACAAACCACATGCTTCCGCACAGAGTCGAAGCGGAAACAAAACAACATTATTCACTGAAGATTTCTTGCATGCAGTTTTATTTTTCAACTACTAGAGGGCCACAAACTACACAATTTAACTTATAATATTCTGACATATTGTGAAGTCTTACCATTTTCTGCTTATTTTTGGACACCATTGCGTAGACTGCTGAACCTTCAGGTACTCTAAAATCAGTCATACATATAAAAGCATCATTAGTGCATCTGTCTTATATTTAAATGAGCATTGAAATTATGTAATAATAAATATAAAGTTCTAACATATGTGTAACTTCTGTAACTTTTAATCTGTGTTACCTTTTTTCTGGCTCAGTTTGCCCCTTGAAATCAAAAGTGACATAATTTAGGGTAGATGTAGCAGTGCCATTGTCCATACATCCAGTTTTTTGTTGTTGTGGGGACTGTTTTCTCTGTTAAAAATAAAAATAGACAACTTTCTAAACATAAAAACGTCAGTTGTTTGGGATACTGATAAAAAAAAAAAAGAACAACATTATCTCACCTGTTTCATTTGAGGTAATTTAATAGCAGCATACACCGTGTGGATATTAGATTTCGGCCTTGAGAGAAAAAAAAAAACGATGAATTAATTTCATTGCAATTAGTGTATGTCTACAATTAGTTCTGCTGCTATTACCTTGGATCAGGATCCTGTGGTCGAGTGGGATCTTGGGAATTGGGTATTGGACGTGATTGATTAACTCTTCCATAACCTGAATCAGGAATGCCCTCCACTGACAGATTCTCCTGGGTATCATTACGTGATCCCTAAGTGTTTAAGTATTTCAAACAAAACAGGATTTATCTCTTATTAAGCAAACTGATATTTCATTTTCTAGGCATGTGAAGGTGTAAAGGTGATTTCAATATTATACTGTGAGTAGCCCAGTTGTGAAACAAACAGAAGTCAAATAACCAATAAAAGTAAGTTTGTCACTGTAGAAGAGCGTGACAGGAATACTGGAAAAAAGCACAAAGGATTATCTGTTCCACTTTGCTGATATGATCTTGCCTTGATGATAGTCCTGTAAAATAACAAGAGCAATAATTGGAATAACTGACAACTTCAAACTTGATAGGGCTTCTAACATACAGATGAACTAATAAATGATACAAGCTTATTTAATTATATTTTCTCACTTAACATTTAGAAAGAGGAATGCACCTGCGTATCAGAAAGAGGGCCACAACAATAAGAATCAACAGGAGGATGATGGGTAAGGTAATCTGGTAGCACACCATAAGAGAGTTACCTAAATTAAGAGAGGTTTGGGGAGAGATCAAGACATCGTTTTTAAAACAACCCTGCATTACTTAATTCATAAATTTACTCAGATAGCCACTTAAAAATGTACAAACTGTGGACGCATTTGGCTTTAATCATGCATTTACAATGTGCTCATGTATAATTTTACCTTTATGCGCAGTATGAAATTTTTACAGCTAGTATTTGATATAGGTATTGCAGTACGACCTGGAGTCTTTACTGTAAATGTAAATAAGCAGGATCACATGCTTCAAAGTAGAATAACTGGCTTTAACATTGTTTTTCAGAGAAACAAGTAGGCCTATGTGAACTAACCAGGTTTCCTAAAAATCTTTAAACATACCATGGTATTTTTATGCTTTCATAAAGGTTCCATGGAGTGATATGCAGAAAACTATCCTACACCCTGACAGATATCATTAAAATATTAGTTGACACACAAAAAAATTGCTTGGTTATCACGGTTACGCCAAAGAGGCAGTTGTAAATAGAGGGTAATGTCTAAAGTCTGGCAGAATAATTTCTAGCTTAATGCAGTTTGAGTCATTTGGAAAATACATATTTAAAATGTGTTATTTCATACTCACTGCCAATAAATAACATGATGTTTTCGGATCGTGATTCTCCGATATCATTGGCTGCTGTACAGTAATATATTCCTGGGTTCTGAGGCTGAACAGTGAAGTTCTGATGTTTTGACAGTACGGTCACGTTGACCTCCTCTCTGTACCAGTTGTAGACCTTGGCAGGAGGATGTGCATCTGCACTGCAGGTCAGAGAGACTGGAAACTCCCAATTCCACTGAGTTAATGTTGTCATGTTATGGACAATTTTTATGATTGGAACATCTATAGAAAACAGGCAAAATGATATGGATATATTCATCATATTTGTCAGATGGAAACAATGACTATTTGATTTATTGTTATACAATAACAAATTTGGACAGTGTGATATTAACCCAGTTATAATGACAAAAGTCATTCATTAGACTAGTTAAACTAATCACACAACACTGGACAATCTTATATCTGTCAGAAAAGACAAATTCCAAAAATTAAGAAGCATTCTATTATTTATTTTTTGTCACTAAAAGCTTAGATATGTCAAGTAGGCCTAACTAGTATAAATGAGTACTCACGTTCCACCTTGATCTCTACTAATGGAGATAGTGTTTTTCCAATGGAGTTTTGAGCAATACAGGCGTACTGACCAGAGTCAGAGATTTCCAGAGAAAGAAAGTGTAGTCTCTGTTCATGTTTCTGTTCAATTGTCTTTAACTGTCCATTGAAGTCTTTCTTCCACTCGTATGAGGATGGAGCAGTATCGGCGCGAGCCTCACATGTAAGGGTCAGCTCACTCCCAAATCTTTGTTCTCCTTTAACACTTACAGTCACATTTTTGGGTGCATCTATATATACACAATATATAAAAAAGATGAAACTCAAATTATTTAGGAGAAGTAATGCTCAATGTCCAAAATGTCAGTTTGGTCACTTTCAAGTAAAATGAAAGCATCTCATGTCTCCAAAAAGTCATTGAAACTTTATTTAAATAATAATAATAATAATAATAATAATAATAATAATAATAATAATAATAATAATAATAATAATAATAAAAGATTATTAATTTAATAGTAATTATTACTTTTAGCTTTTGTTTAGTTTCTTGTTTTCCCTCAACTTTCTTTTTGTTCTTCTTGTAACTTACTTATGTGAAGAGATTTATCATCTAATATGCTTTTGATAATTAGAATTTAAATTAGTTAATTTTGCAAAACCTTTCTAAATGACATGAAGTAATACTAACTACCATAAATTTATTAGCTGACTGTTAAGAGCTTGATTTAATATTTATTTCATTATAAACAATAACCAAATCACTTTATTAGTTTGTTGGAGGTGCAGATATATAAAGTGCTACAAATATTATATAGAAATACTTACACTTTACAGATACTTCGAGGATATCTGATATTTCTGTTCTGATCCCGTTATCAGCCTGGCATTGGTAAGATCCTCTGTCCGCTTCAGTAACTTTACTGATGATGAATGTCTCGCTGGTTTTACTCTGTTCTTGGGAATTTTTGTACCACATGAACTGATAGACTGCTGGGTTACCTCTCTCGACTAAACACTTGAGTGTCAGTTCATCTCCCTCTTTGAGATCTTTAATGTTAACAGGTTGCACTTTGACACCCATTGGACCATCTGAATAATGCAGTGCACAGGCACAAGAAATGTATTACATTTCAATTAAATTATCAAATTAAATTATATTAACAGATGGAGTACTGAAGTTCAAAACCTTTGTACCTTTCTTTAGAGGTATCATAAAACATTATACTCACACTTCACATCAATTTGAATGATATTTGATTCCTGTGTCCCATGCTTGTTTTCAGCTTCACAGTAATATTCTCCACTGTCTTCTGGTTTCACATTATTTAGTTTCAAGTCAGACATTTGTTGAGACTTTTCTGTTGTCTCTTTTTTGAACCATGAGAAGCTGACATCAGGCTGACCTCTGCTGGTGCAGGAGAGAGTGACAGAATCTCCCTCCTTCACATCCTCAGAGCTCACTGTTGCTTTTACCTCTTTAGGTGCATCTAGAGAAGAAACGAGATGAAGTGGGCAGCTGGAGTGAATAATGCTCAGTCAGTGAATGTTTACACTAAATATAGAGTAATTGTTCATAAACACATGATATACTCACTCACATTCCACAGACAGTGTGATATTCCTGATCTGGCAGCTGTCCTCACTCTTTGCTGGACGACAAGATAGAATCCTTCTGTCATCCTTCCATGTCACACTGAGCTTCAATTTGGTGATCTTTCTGCCTTCTTTATCTTCTTCAGTCTCTATAATCATATCAGTCGACGAGGAGGACGTCCATTTTTGCTTTTGTCGTGATGTATGGATGAGCCACTCAGGATGAAGATCACAGGAATCAAATGTGGAACAGCGAACAGTGAATTCGTCCGACTCACGGACTGGACTCTTCAGCTCTGATGGTTCAATGTGCACCTTACAAGGATTGTCTGGAATCAGGAGAACAATAAGGAGTGTAAACAAGTAAGTCAGAACCTGTTCTCCAAAAAAAAAAAATGAAAGAAAAAAAAATGAAAAAAATAATTATATATATATATATATATATATATATATATATATATATATATATATATATATATATATGTGTGTGTGTGTGTGTGTGTGTGTGTGTGTGTGTGTGTGTGTGTGTGAAAGCTTATTTCTGTCTCAGAAAAAAAAATATTATTTTGTCTTTTTACCTCACAATTATGACTTCAATTATGACGAGTTCTGAGAAAAAAAATCTAAATCATGAAAAATAAACTCATAACTGCAAAATATTAACTCAGTTCTAAGAAGAAAAGTCCAAATTTTAAGTGTGTCGTATTTGCAAGAAAAAAAAATAAAGAGTGGAAATAAAAATCAGGTTTTTTGTTGTTTCCTCTGCAATTGTGACCAAAGTCCCCCCTAAGCCGCATAATCCACAAATAGCTGTGCAAAATTTAATTTAATTTAATTTAATTTAATTTAATTTTTGACATGGAGAAAAAGAAAACTCAGAGGAGTGCATTCACTTTGTTTATTTATGAGATACCTGAGAAGCAACTGCATCTTCATGATGGCTTCAAACAGTCTGGGTTTTATTATTGGCTATTTAAAGTTTTTGGAGACATTTTTCACATTCAGTTTCGTTGTTTGAAAAAAAAAAAAGAACTGCTAAACATCTTGTTTGTGTTCCATCGAAAAAAAAAAGAAAGTAATACGTTTAGATTTGAGGGTGAATAAATGAAGAAAGATTTGTTTTTGTAAGATAAATTCCATTTGAATATCATTGCTCACCTGTAACTTTGAGATTCATAGCTGCACTCATATATTTCATGTTGCTGGAAACAATAAATCTAAACTTGTAGTTCCCACTATCTTTTGTTTGAAGATCGGTGATTCTTAAATCACATTTGATCCAGATGTTTTGGTTTTCTTGTGATGTTTCATCAGTGATGTATTTCACTCTGCTGGAGTAACCTGGCGACTGGGGACGTTCTTCTGTGTTACTGTATAAAATAGTCCCGTCAAACATTTGTGATATTTTATTATATTCTGGATCTTTAAACCACAACAGAGTATATTTTCCATCCTTTGTTTTTTTGTAAGAACAGGGGATGGTCACACATGATCCTTCATCAATTTGTTCTGTTTTCTCAGGCACTTTTATTAGTTCATTGTTTGAGCCGGTGAAGGAGCCCATAAGAAGAACTGCCGGAAAAACAACATCAGTCACACTTTCAGTTTATATCGATAAATTAGGGCAATAATTTACAAAAATCTGCATTCAGTATATAGTATAGACAATTCATACCAAACAGAAGCAGAGGAATCCCTTCAGGAATCATCATTCTGTCTGCTGCTAATGAAATAAATACAGATTATTCGGTGGAGCTCCGGTTTCTTCAGAACAAGCCCTGACTGCACTTTTGGTGTGTAACATTTTGTGTTGATGAGTATGTGTATTTTTGTAGTCACAGCTGTTATTAAAAATTATTTGCATCTCACAGTTGAATCAGTCTGTTTCTCCTTCCCCTTTTCATGCTGAAAGTGTCATTTTGGCAACAAGCAATTTGATAATTACTTCTAATTGTTTTCTTTGTTTTGTGTGTGTGTTTAAATTATTATTTATTTTGTCACCATATTCTATTCAAACTGCATTTAAAGTAGCAAACAAATCAGGCCTACTGCCCCATGATGCAACTCATTTATTGCTATTGTAAACGACTACTCTTTTTTTCATTAAATGGTTACAGTTAAAGACTGCCCAAAGAAACATTTCTACGCTATTATGACATAATCAGATGCCAAAAAAGTATTGTTTGAAGAAGCATATTGCTTTTTATGCATGAGATTTACAGTTTAACTGATAAGGTTAGTAATCTGACAGTAACCAAATGTATTTTTACCACAGTAAAAAAAAAAAAAAAAAACACAAAGAAAGATAAAAATCTTTTACCTTGAACTTGAATTTGTTGTTCTTCGATGTGTCTTAAAAATTTTAAAACCAAGAAACAAAAGGAGAACTTCACTCTAGTGTATTTCTAACTTGTCATATTTGCATAGTTACATTTACTTCATAAAAGAAACTAAAAGCACACTTTCCTGGTAGAGATAAAGAGATACGTTAATACTGTCATCTAAGTTTGAAGCTCACATCCTGTGGCAGTGGTTTAGTTCAGAAAATGAAACCCCCTCTATTGGAGGTGTCTAATGTGCTGCTATCAGCAGACTAATGGTGCAGCTAGGAAAAGATGGGAGATGTTCAGGATGTGTTTATGACCACGTATAATGTATATATACTGTAATCTAACAATTTGCTGAATGACCAAACCACATTGAACTAAGGCCTACAAATCATTTCTAAGATGATTTCTACTTTTAGGGAAATGGAAAGAATTCTGGAGTTTTAAAATAATTAATTAATGGTCAGACAACAACAAATAGTCCAGCATCAAGGAAATCTAAAGGTGACCTCTCATTAAAAAAGTTTCAAGAGATCATCATCATAGCACACAACAAGAAAAAATGATCAAAACATATTTATACACCAGTCAAGAGATTAAACCACTGGTCTCAAACTCAATTCCTGGAGGGCCACAGGTCTGCACAGTTTAGCTCCAATCCTAATCAAATCCAGCTAATCAAACTCTTCAGGATTACTAGAAACTTCAAAGCAGGTGTGAGTTGGAGCTGGTTGGAGCCCTCCAGGAATTGAGTTTGAGACCACTGGATTAAATCATCCCTCTTTTTAGTGCAGAAATTGTGGACTTACAGGAGTGCAAAGGTGAATTAATAGCTGGAGTTGCAGAACAGGCAAGTGCTAAAGCTAATTCGCAAAGTAGAATAGTTGAAGAAGAATTCTACACTCAGAGGTGGTGTCTACAACTACACAGAGCTGAAGAAACGGAAACCAAAAATGTTAAAATCAAAGAGAATGAAACCTGCCATAACTCTAAACATTGTAAGTACACATTCTGTAAAATAAAGTGCAATTGAAAGATCCATATCTTTGCAATTAGTATACCTGGGCCTGAATTCACAAAACCTTTTTTCTTAACACTAAAAGTTCTAAATAGCAGTAAAAGTTTTAAGCTAAGAGTTTTCTCTTAAAACCTATTCACAATGCTGCTGAGACAAACTTTTACTATGGAATATAGAGAAGTCTTAAGCTAAGAGTAAGGGTGGAGCTAATGAACAGTACTTTCTTCCACACCGAATACCCATGGCTGAAATGCTCTTGGGCAAGGCACTGAACCCTCAGTTGCTCCCCGGGCGCTGGAGCAAATAGCTACCCACTGCTCCGGGTGTGTGTTCACTGCTTACTGCTGTGTGTGTGGGTTAAATGGAGAGCACCAATTCTGAGTATGGGTCACGACTTTAACTTTCACTTTTCAATTTCACATATTGTAGAGCACAATGTTGCCATCATAAAGGTATAAAAATAAAAAAATATTTTGTGTGTGTATGTGTGTCTGTGTGTGTGTATATATATATATATATATATATATATATATATATATATATATATATATATATATATATATATATATATATGGCGAGACAGGGTAATCCAAAAATAAGCAAAAACCAGGTAACCAATCCAAGAACAAAACACGAAGGCAAGACAAGGCAGGAAATGAGACAACATGGGTTAAAAATTCAGAAAATTTCAAATTTTGATTGGTAACATGCATTGCTATGGACTTCATTTAAAACTTTAGAATCAATTTTATTAATACATACATTGCTTTTATATGTATACATAATTTTCAGATTATGTATAAATAAAAAAAATAAAAAAAATAAATAAATAAATAAAAAATTGGGAACAATTAGGCCTATTTGCTTCTCATAACAAACTTGTTGCTAATTAACATGTTAAAAGTGGAAAAAAGTTTATAGACCACGAATTACAAGCCATCCTACTGTAGGTGTATATGACTTTATTCTTTCAGAAGAATCTAATATAAGTAATATTAAAAATATAAGTCTTTGATCTTCCAAGCTTTTTAATGGGAGTCAGCGGGTGTTACAGTTCATCAGTCCAAAAGAAATGAAATAAAGCGCATCCATCAATAATAAAAAAGTGGAGAAGAAGAAGGGATGATTTCGAAAAACAACAACACACCACTCTACGGACATACATACTGTGTACTGTATAATACTGTATATGCTTTTAAAATGGCACAACTTTTTATATACCTGAAAGTACATACTTAACATCAGTCAGTGTTACACAGGTCGGGTCTGTGCGCGTGCGCCACCTTTGACACTTCCGCAAGCGCAGAACCTGCGATAGTGCGAGTGCGACCAACCCATTCTCAGAAAGTGCAAAGACTGTACGTGGGTTTATGTGTGCGTCACTGAACAAAAGTAAGTTATCTGATTATTAAGTTAGTGATAATTGCTAGTTGAACAGTTCATTATAAATGTGTTTGTTGTGTCTGTGTGTTAGCACGTTGTTTAAACATTTATCAGTGTTAATCGCCAATCGCACACGTTCAAGCACGTTTGAATGTGCCTTGCTGTGCTGTCATGATCATAATGACTCGAGTTCTCTCAAACTATGGTGTAATGATGTGAACGAATGCCAGATTTAGTATCCCACTGTGTGTAACTGCCATATTAGCAACTAAATCGCTGTTTATTTGATCTTTATGGACACGATGTTCATGCTTCTGTGCAGTTTATGCAAATTACCTCATAAAGTGGTTTGAGTATGAAAGCAGTTTCCATTTCTAACCACAAGGTGGTAGTGGTGTTATGTTTCATTGTTCACATAGTGTGATTCTTTGATAATATTTAACCTGAGAATTTAATAAGAAACTAAGTATTTAATGTGAATGCCTTTGTAATAATATTTTTTAAACATGTAACTTATTACAATTCTTATTCTTTTTCTATTGTAGACCACATACACACCCACTCTCACAACAAATACCCAATTGATCACCTGCAATGCCCATGTACAGCTGTGTTGTGTGCATCTTGGTTGCAAATTACTCCTATTTTAAGAGAAATTTTACCTTTTGGATGGTATCAGACCCTGTGTTTTGACTGACAGCCCTTGAGCATGGCTAGATATCAGACCTCACCTAATACAGTCCATTTAGTCATACTCCAAAACAGTCAGTCAGGCATTATAATATGATATCTGGATAATCCAGTACCATTTAATGATAAAACATTAGTAATTATAATTCATAAGCATGTATGAATACACAGAAATTTTAACTGAATTTAGGACTGGTGGTGGTGCTTTGTTTGTCATTCAGTGTTTCTGTAACAAAACAAAAAAAAAAAGAAAAAAGCGGAAAAAGACAATAATAATCCGAATTCTACCAATAACAACAGTAAAACATGCTCTAAAGATGAACAAGCTGCTGGATTCATGAATATTAATCAGGTTGTGTCCATTTGCAGGAACTGATTTGCTGAAATCAAAACAGTGACGATAAAAAGTAAGCACCAGCCAATGAGATTGTCGTTTGCACATTAGTTCCGCTCACTTCTAGAAAACCTGGCAGTTTAAAAAAAAAAAAAGATGAAGAAAACAAATTCCAAAGGACCATTATTTTGACAGGAAAATACAACAAAGAACACTGTTTATATGTGATGCACCAACTCTGCATGATATGTAAGACTCGCTCGCTCTCTCTCTTTCTCACTTCGCGCATGTGAGAGAAAGCGACGTGATTCGTGCGCCTTCACATTAGAGTTTAAGCTACACCAAAGACACAAACACAGGTATGCTGTGCATCCATTGAGATATACTGAAAATTATCACAGATCGCATCATGGAGAGTGAAACTCAGAAGCGCTCAGTCATAGAGAGTTCGGTGAATTAATATATATCTGTGCTAAACTTACACTTAGCCTCAAACTCACACTGGCGAGTAAAATCTGAGAATTTATTAGACATTGGCTAACTTTATACATCATTTAGTCACCCAAGTGAAGATTTAGTCACATATGCGAGTGATTTACTTGCAATGTAGAGGGTTGAAGAGACTGGTTTCCTTTGCTAAAGTACGAAAACTTGGCTTCCTTTGATGCTGTAAACAAACATTGGTTTTCATGAGACTTGTGCGCATGCACAACGGCGACATCTTACGTCATCCTCCCAGAGCTGCTTCCGTGTACAACTGTTGGTGCAAGCTAGTTTAAAGTGATTATTACGTTTTGAATATAGATAATTATCTTACAAAAATGTATCAATTCAATACAGGAGGCCTTGTTCACCCCCCGGAGCATTTTTTATTAGGGATGGATGGCTTTATTTCACTAATTTTGGACTGATGATCTGTACTTGGACTTTTTTCTGACTCAAACTCTTTTTTTAAAACTCTGATTGGATTTGTCTGAAAGAATGAAGTCATATACTCCTAGGATGGATCGAGGGTGAGTAAATAATTAGCTAATTTTCATTTTTGGGTGAAATATCCCTTTAATTCTTGAAATCACTGAGCTCTGGAGACTTTTTTGTTTGTTTGTTTTTAATTCACAGTTTTATGCAGTCCAACCAGTCAAATGCTCTCATCTTGGCAGTTCAACAATGGCCAGTAAAAATGTTTAATGAAATTACAAAGCTTTATTGTTGCCTTTCACACAATGTAGTTTTCACAGCATTTTTTGTCATTTTTTTCACCCAATTGCAATTATCACACAAATATATGGTACATTGATACATAACGAGATAGTATTTTTTAAAACATTGTCAATTATATTTATTATTATTATATTAATGCATAGCAACACACTGCAAAATTAAAAAGCCACACTTATAGATCACAATAAAAATTTGTATAATATTTTCAGTTTTAGATAACATTATATACTGTAGAAAAAAATATTATAACTATAATACAGATTAAGGATATAATACTTAGTTTTTATACTTAAATTGGAAACTCCTTTTGTTTATGTTTTAATGGCTGAATATTCAGTTCTGTCTTCATCATCAGAGCTTGAACTGATAAGGCGGCTCCTCTGGTTATGTCTGGGTTCTTTAACAGCAGACACAGTGGAGTAATTCACTTCATCTTCTTCACTGGTATCAGATTCACCGTCCATATTTGTCAATGAAAATTTTGGCACACATGCAGAAGAAACGTTTTCATAATCGGGATTTTCTGATTGGGGATTCTAGGAAGAGGATAAAATAATAAAACACATGTTCTCAATATACTGTAGAGTTGTATAAAAAGTGCTCCATAAAATTTCTGGTTTATCCTTATTGTGAACAACTTATTGTAAGTGTGTTTGTTCTGTAGACATATGGTAATACAATAAAACTATTATGAATAGAGCATAATTATGTAAACTATTTTTTTAGCGAGTACATCATTACTCGTCCAAACCATGTTTTTGTCTTACCTTGAGTTACAATAGTAAGCCTATTTTATATTTTTGGACATGTCAGGGTGGATTTGGTGGGAAACTCCATGCAGTACATACACACTTCACCTGTGTGCAGTGCTGGGCAAGCTACTTGGAAAATGTAGTGAGCTAAGCTACCAGTTACTCTACAGTAAATGTAGCTTCACTACACTGAATCTACCCTCCTGGGAAATGTAGCAAGCTATAGCAAGCTAAGCTACATCAACAGTAGTTTGCTACATCTAAGCTACTTTTAAAATAAAATTTTTATGTTGAACACGTTTTTTTAAAAGTCAATGCTATCTCAGTGCTCAAAACGGTCAGTCAAACAGATAGGCAGGTGTAATTGTTTAGTTTAATAGTTTTTTGTGTTCCTTATCAATTTGGCAATCAAAATACATGTAATTAACAATGTGCGCACAAGTAAGTGTATGCACCTGTTGCATGGGCATGTTTAATATACTGTAGGCTTTTGCAGAACAAAATGCAAGACCTCCAAACAGTACAAAAAAATGGCCAGGCTGGACCCTGATAATTTTTACAAGCAGCATCTGAAAACATATATTCTCTATGTTATCTCGGTCAGTGTCATGTACTTGTCGAGGTACGGCCACAGCAACTCACTCCTCGGGATTAACTGTTCTCCGACCTCATCCTATGCCATCATTTCATCAAATAATTTTTTGCGTGACTGGCCATGGAGTGTTACCATCCGGAGCAGAAGGTGGCGGTAATGCATCATAAAGATGGTTGGTTGCTATCCACCGTAAACACGAACAAGATGAAGTAGCGCCGTCGCGTCACTACTGATCCAGGATCAGCGATCTTAGCAGTTGTATTTCCCGCTTTGAGTTTGAGCTTCAGAAATGCTTGCGAAAATGTAGCTTGTGTGGAAGCTACCGCACTACTTGGTAAAAAAAAAAAAAAAGAGCTTCGCTACTGAAAAGCAATTTGATTCAGAAAGTAGCGACACTACTGCCCAACACTGCCTGTGTGTGTGTCTCGTCATATTCGTAAACAGAGAGAGACAATTCTTTCTACTCATATGGTGTGGGAGTAGCAAACAGCTGGAAGATTGTTGTCACAATGAGAGAGAAATATTGACCTGATCATGGAGTTGTAAAATCAAAGGATCTCCAAACAGAGCAGAGTTTATAAGCAAAAATGGAAAGCAAAAGAGTCTGTAATAATACCTGAATCAACATGGGTTTTTTTGAGAACTCCCAAGATTTGAAACTATTTAAAACTGACCAGAGATGTCTCATTTCGTACTCCACAGATAAAATGCTTTGGGAATTGTCTCACCTGTTTCATTTGAGGTAATTTAATAGCAGCATGCACCGTATGGATATTAGATTTCGACCTTGAGAGAAAAAAAAACTATGAATTAATTTCATTGCAATTAGTGTATGTCTACAATTAGTTCTGCTGCTATTACCTTGGATCAGGATCCTGTGCTCGAGTGGGATCTTGGGAATTGGGTATTGGACGTGATTGATTAACTCTTCCATAACCTGAATCAGGAATGCCCTCCACTGACAGATTCTCCTGGGTATCATTACGTGATCCCTAAGTGTTTAAGTATTTCAAACAAAACAGGATTTATCTCTTACTAAGCAAACTGATATATTTCATTGTTTAAAAAAAAATGCATGTAACGTTGGTTTCAATATTATACTGTGAGTAGCCCAGTTGTGAAACAAACAGAAGTAAAATAACCAATAAAAGTAAGTGTCACTGTAGAAGAGTGTGACAGGAATACTGGAAAAAAGCACAAAGGATTATCTGTTCCACTTTGTTGATATGATCTTGCCTTGATGATAGTCCTGTAAAATAACAAGAGCAATAATCAGAATAACTAACACCTTCAAACTCAACACCTGATAGGGCTGCACTAATATGCAGATGAACTGGTTAATGATACAAGTTAATTTAGTATTTGGTATTATGGTATTTTTAACTTAAACTGCTCCTATTATGCCATTTTTAAGGTTGCTAATATTGTTTCACGAGTCTCCTAAAACAAGTTAACATGCATGCAAGGTAAAAAAAAAAAAAAAAAAAAAACATGTATGTTTTCTCCGAAAATATATATAATTTATACCTAATTTCTAAATGGTTCATAAATAACTCATGCGAAGCAGTTCAAAGAATCAGTCTTTCTAAACCTCTCCTTTCTGTAAGCCCTCACTGCTGTGACTGCTCAGATGGCCCAGTCCTTTGTGATTGGTCCAAATCCATAGAGAGATCTGTCTGTGGCTATGGATTGGTCTACCGCATACAGTGCGTGTCGGAAATGAAATGCCAATTGCCATTGCAGAATGACAGGCCTGGAGACTTGTCAATACACTGAAAAGATGGTATGGATCTTAGCTTACCAACTCAAGCCTGAATCTGATGATGAAATGAATGAAGTGGTTGATTGACAAGAGACTGATTGATAAGCATGACTGAAGCAGGACATTTCTCAGTGGTAAGTGTCAAGTGTTGATAAGTTTGTGGTAATTTTGAGTTTTGATCAAAATTTACTCTCACAGCGTATGATACATTGTCTTCTCGACATGATGTTAACCACACAGAAATTTTACTCTGTTTGTGGGCAGGACCCTAAAACATGGGCGAACATTATGCAAATGTGTTACTGTGTGACATAGAGCTGTAACAGAATAAGATTAAAATCCCCGATGACTCGTTTAGGCAACTGAGAGCTGACTTTTTGACAGACAATAACTTTATCTATCATGCACTGTTGGCTTTACAACTTTGCAGATAGTTTATGTCCACATACAGCTACAGTACATGACACACTGCATGAAAGGTTATAGTCGAAAAGGCATAATAGGGGCACTTTAACATCTATAAAAAGAAAGAGGTATTTACCTGCGTATCAGAAAGAGAACCACAACAATAAGAATCAACAGGAGAATGATGGGGAAGATGATCTTGTAGAACACCATAGGAGAGTTACCTAAATTAAGAGAGATTTGGGGAGAGATCAAGACATCGTTTTCAAAATAACCCCGCATGACTTAATCTAACCCAAATTCAAGAATTTGCCCAGTTAACTACTTAAAGAAGTACAAACTGTTAAATAATTAGGCTTTAATCATGCAACTACGATGTGATTTTGTATCATTTTCACTTTTAAAAAGGGGGGGGGGGGGTTGTAAAATATAGCTAGTGGTTGATGTAGGTATTGCAGTACAATTTCAAAATATTAGAAAAAAGTGTTTTCCACCAACTGGTGACCTGGAGTCTTTACTGTAAATGTAAATAAGCAGGATCACATGATTCAAAGTAGAATTACAGGCTGTAGCATTGTTTTTCAGAGAAACAAGTAGGCCTATGTGAACTTAGCATGTTTCCTAAAAATCTTTCAACATACCATGGTATTTTTATGTTTTCATAAAGGTTCCATGGAGTGATGAGCAGAAAACTATCCTACACCCTGACAGATATCATTAAAATATTAGTTGACTAAAAAAAATTGCTTGGTTATCACGGTTATGCCAAAGAGGCAGTTGTAAATAGAGGGTAATGTCTAAAGTCTGGCAGAATAATTTCTACCTTAATGCAGTTTGAGTCATTTGGAAAATACATATTTAAGATGTGTTATTTCATACTCACTGCCAATAAATAGCATGATGTTTTCGGATCGTGATTCTCCGATAGCATTGGCTGCTGTACAGTAATATATTCCAGGGTTCTGAGGCTGAACAGTGAAGTTCTGATGTTCTGACAGTACGGTCACGTTGTCCTCCTCTCTGTACCAGTTGTAGACCTCGGCAGGAGGATGTGCATCTGCACTGCAGGTCAGAGAGACTGGAAACTCCCAATTCCACTGAGTTAATGTTGTCATGTTATGGACAATTTTTATGATTGGAACATCTATAGGCAAAATTATATGAATATATTCAAAATATTTGGAAGTTTGAAGCAATGACTATTTGATTTATTGTTATACAACGACAAATTTGGACAGTGTGATATTAACCCAGTTATAATGACAAAAGTCATTAATTAGACTAGTTAAACTAATCACACAACACTGGACAATCTTATATCTGTCAGAAAAGACAAATTCCATAAATTAAGAATTTAAAAAGGTGTGTCAAATAACTAGTAGAATAAGTACTCACATTTCACATTCATCTCTACTAATGGAGATAGTGTTTTTCCAATGGAGTTTTGAGCAATACAGGCGTACTGACCAGAGTCAGAGATTTCCAGAGATAGAAAGTGTAGTCTCTGTTCATGTTTCTGTTCAATTGTCTTTAACTGGCCATTGAAGTCTTTCTTCCACTCATATGAAGATGGAGCAGTATCGGCGCGAGCCTCACATGTAAGGGTCAGCTCACTCCCAAATGTTTGTTCTCCTTTAACACTTACAGTCACATTTTTGGGTGCATCTATATATACACAATATATAAAAAGATGAAACTCAAATTATTTAGGAGAAGTATTGCTCAAAGTCCTAATTATCAGTTTGGTCACTTTCAAGTAAAATTAAATAATCTCATGTCTCTCAAAAGATTATTACTTACGAAACACAATTAGCTTTTGTTTAGTTTCTTGTTTTCCCTCTTGACTTTCTGCGTTGCACTTATACACTCCTGCATCTGACTCGGTAACATTCAAGTAGACTGTCACATTGTTTGATGCAGATGCAGTGCTTTTTCCTTGATTGTTCTGAATATATGTCAGATTCCCCCGAGGTCCTGTCACTGTCAGGTGTGACACAGGATTGCTTTGAACCGTGCAGATAATGGAGATCACTTCAAACTCTCTCGCTTCCCTCTGCATGATCAAACTGAGATTAGATGGAGGATCTGCAGAGTTTAAAAGAAAAAGGTCTTAATTACCTATTTGTGAAATCATTAACTTTGATTAGTTAAGGTATAGGTTTTAGAGCAAAACAGACTTACAAAGGACATCAACTTTAACAGCGTGTGATCCTGTGCCCATAGTGTTGGTAATATCACATGTGTACTGTCCTGCATGTTGAATGGTCACTTTCTCAATGTTTAACTGTCCAGTTTCCATTGATAATGGGTCAGGAGACAGTCCAGGTGTGTGCTTCCATTTGTATGTGTGTGGCTGAGGCTCAGCATCAGCTGAGCATGTCAAAGTCAGTGAAGTGCCCACTTTTACAGAGGTCGAGCCCTCTATTTTGATGCTTCTTGGTGAATCTGTGAGAGACATTTTTTTGCACAAAAATGTTACAATTTTGAAGATATTGTTGCAAGATATAAACTCAGAATTACAAGATATTTTCTTTATTTATCATTTATTTGTACAGGGACAACGCACAACAACAGTGTTGCGCCAGAGTTAGCTATAAAGCTCATTTGCATCTGCAGTCCCTGGAGACAAACTTGTAATTCTGAGAAGAAAAGACAATTCTGTGATATTAACTTGCAATAGTGGGGGAAAAGTCTAGTTTTGTCACAGAATAAGTAAGGAATAAGTAAGTAAGGAATAATTGACTCTGGGCCACTGAATTATTCGGAAAAAAATTTGACAATTTTTTGACAATTTTGAAGAGCATTGTCACAATATAAATGAAGAGATTTATCATCTAACATGCTTTTGATATATAGCATTGAAATTTGTTAATTTTGCATAAGCTTTCTAAATGACATGGAGTAAAATTAACTATCATACATTTATTAGCTGACTGTTAAGAGTTTGATTTAATATTTAGAAGATGTTTAATTATAAACAATAACCAAATCACTTTATTAGTTTGTTGGAAGTGCAGATATATAAAGTGCTACAAATATTATACAGAAATACTTACACTTTACAGATACTGTGAAGTTATTCGATATTTCTGTTCTGATCCCGTTATCAGCCTGGCATTGGTAAGATCCTCTGTCCGCTTCAGTAACTTTACTGATGATGAATGTCTCGCTGGTTTCACTCTGGTTTTGGGAATTTTTGTACCACATGAACTGATAGACTGCTGGGTTACCTCTCTCGACTGAACACTTGAGTGTCAGTTCATCTCCCTCTTTGAGATCTTTAATGTTAACAGGTTGCACTTTGACACCCTCTGGACCATCTGAATAATGCAGTGCACAGGCACAAGAAATGCATATTTAACAATAAATGATTTTAATAGATGAAGTACTGAAGTTCATAATGGTTATGAGGTTCTTCAAAGGTATCTGTTTACATAAAACATTATACTCACACTTCACATCAATTTGAATGATATTTGATTTCTTCATGCCATGCTTGTTTTCAGCTTCACAGTAATATTCTCCACTGTCTTCTGGTTTCACATTATTTAGTTTCAAGTCAGACATTTGTTGAGACTTTTCTGTTGTCTCTTTTTTGAACCATGAGAAGCTGACATCAGGCTGACCTCTGCTGGTGCAGGAGAGAGTGACAGAATCTCCCTCCTTCACATCCTCAGAGCTCACTGTTGCTTTTACCTCTGTAGGTGCATCTAGAGAAGAAACGAGATGAAGTGGGCAGCTGGAGTGAATAATGCTCAGTCAGTGAATCTTTACACTAAATATAGAGTAATTGTTCATAAACACATGATATACTCACTCACATTCCACAGACAGTGTGATATTCCTGATCTGGCAGCTGTCCTCACTCTTTGCTGGACGACAAGACAGAATCCTTCTGTCATCCTTCCATGTCACACTGAGCTTCAATTTGGTGATCTTTCTGCCTTCTTCATCCTCTTCAGTCTCTATAATCATATCAGTCGACGAGGAGGACGCCCATTCTTGCTTTTGTCCTGATGTATGGACGAGCCAATCAGGATGAAGATCACAGGAACCAAGCGTGGAACAGCGAACAGTGAATTCGTCCGACTCACGGACTGGATTCTTCACCTCTGATGGTTCAATGTGCACCTTACAAGGATTGTCTGAAAAGAATATGGAATGAGAACAGGTTAGAATTTCTCCAACAAAGAAATATATTCGAGTTATTATAGTTCTGAGAAAAAAAGTCAGAATTGTGAGATATAAACTCAGTTCTGAGAAGACGAGCACAATTTTTAATAAATAAACTTGTAAATATTGGAACTATATAAGGCCAGAATTGTGAGTTAAAAGCCACAATTGTTTATTTCCTGTTGTACTACAGGGCCGTTTAATGCTTGAATCTGATTGGCTGACAAATGTTCTGAGGTGTGCAGTTATTTTCTGGGAAACACACGGCGAACATATTTCCAGGCAGCTCTCCTGACTGCATTACAGTTCCATATCACTTCACATAGTAAAACCGTAATTCCGGTCACGCAGTTTGCACAAAAAGATGTTGTCAGCGCTGCCCTGACGAGTGTTTAGAGACGCACAGAGGTACGTTAGCCTAATTCACACCAGCTCTCTCTTTCTTTCTTTCTCTCTCTCTCTGTCTCTGTCACTCTCACTTTTTTTTCTAATAACTTCATTAATAACTGCATAAGAATGCTATAAATGGCTCAAGCCTCCATTACCAGCTTTAAAATAACATTTTGGTACTAGCAAAAGAGGAATTAGATGAGATGCGGAAGAAATAATCCTACTCACAACAGCTAGTACAAAAACCAGACAAATCTCTTTAAGTATATACAGTATTCTGATCGATGTCTTGACGTGTGGTAAACGTAGTATAAGTGGAATAATTTACTCCGGCCTTTGAATTATTAGAAAAATAATGCACACCCCGAGGTGTAACGGCCACGACGCGAAGGTGTGCATTATTTTTTGTATAATTCAATGGCCCAGAGTCAATTATTCCTTACTTATTCTGTGACAAAACTAGACTTTTTCCCCACTATTGCAAGTTAATATCACAGAATTCAGTCTTTTCTTCTCAGAATTACAAGTTTGTCTCCAGGGACTGCAGATGCAAATTAGCTTTATAGCTAACTCTGGCGCAACACTGTTGTTGTGCACTGTCCCTGTACAAATAAATGATAAATAAAGAAAATATCTTGTAATTCTGAGTTTATATCTTGCAACAATATCTTCAAAATTGTAAGAAAAAAGACAGATTTGTGAAATCTAAACTCAGAATTCAAGAAAAGAAAAAAGTCAGATTGTGAGATAAAAAGTTGAAATATCAAATTATTAAAACTATAATAAAAAAAAATCAAAATAAGTCACCCTCATGTTGTTCAGTTTTTATATATATATATATATATATATATATATATATATATATATATATATATATATATATATATGTCTTGGTAAAAAAAGTGACAAAAATAAAGGATACTATTATTTCGAATATTCTTAATGATGATCACTCTGTCGTAGTTTTATTTGTGTGATTAAAAGATGTTTATTCATATTTGGAGAATTGTGGCTGATTATGAGACACACGAGAACCATTGGTAACCTCATAAAGACTTCAAATAGTCAAATACAGTGTACAAATACAGGAACTATTTTATTATTTGCTAAGTGTCATTTTTGAAGCCCCTGTTCCCATTCAGATTCTTCGTTTAATAATCAATAGCATGGTCACTGCCAATGGCCTCATGGGCAGGGTGCCAACATATAACACATATACATATATTGAGTCATGACTCATGGACCTTTCCTGATCTTACCAGCCCCTCCTCCCCTCTCTCTCTCTCTCTTCACATCCTGAGTACTGTCCATATCATATTAAAGTCTAAAAGCCAATAAAATCTTTAATAAATAAACGCAGCATGAACTTTCTGAAAAACATCTATTTCATGATTAAAGAAATATAGATAGACATGAGGGTGAATAAATGATGAACATATATATATATAAGAAAACAGCCTTTATCACAGCATCAAATGTTTGCTCACCTTTAACTTTGAGAGACAGAGCTTTACTCATGAACCTTGTGTCTGAAATCAATCTAAATGTGTAGTTCCCACTGTCTGTCTTTCGCAGATCGGTGATTCTTAAATCACATTTTATCCAGTCTCCTTGTTTGTTTTCTGGTGTTGCATCAGTGATGTATTCCACTCTGCTGGAGTAATGCAGAGACTGGGGACGTTCTTCTGTGTTACTGTATACAATAGTCCCGTCAAACGTCTGGTGTTTTATAAAAATTGCATCTTTAAACCACAGCAGTGTATATTTTGTGTCCACTGGTTTTTTGTAAGAACAGGGGATGGTCACAGATGACCCTTCATAAGTAGTTTCTGTTCTTTCAGGCACATTAATTAGGACTTCTTTTGAACTCATGCAGGAGCCCGCAAAAAGAACTGCAAGAAAAAAAACACCATCAGTGATACTTTTATGTGTACCAATAAATTAGCACAATCATTTACAGAAATCAGCATATACAATACACACCAAGCAGAAGCAGAGGAATCTCTTCAGGAAGCATTATTCTGTGTGCTGCTAATAAAATAAAGATATTATATTATGTTATTCTCTTGAGCTCCAGCACTTTCGGTGTTTGCCGTTGTGTGTGGGTGAAAATTTGTATTTTTGCAGTCACAGATGTTGAGTTAGCATGCTTCACCTTTCCTTTTTTTTTTTTTTTTTTTTTGCAAAGTTTAATTTTGGCTACATTCAATTTGGTAATTATTTAGAATTGATTTTCTCTGTGCGAGCATGTGTGTGTGTTTAATTACGTATACGTATATATTTATTTAATTTGTTACCAAATAATTTATTCATGATCATTTTGTCTTGTATATAAGAACTTGACGACACCTTTTAATATTTCTCATAAAATCTATTCACACTTTAATGACTCATTGCCATGTCAACAATATTTTTGTTAGAAGAAGCACAGTGCTTCTCATGCATGAGCTATTCATCTTAACTGATTATGCTAATAAACTGACAACTACCAAATATTTTTTTATCACAGTAAAAAAAAAGAAAGATAAAAACATTTTACCTTCTAAATCAAATCCACTGTTCTCAATAATTGTCTTAAAAATGTTCAAACCGAGAAACAAAAGGAGAACTTCACCCAAGTGTATTTATAGCTTGTCATATTTGCATAGTTAACCTTACAAACATAAAAGAAACAAGGCTAAAGTCACACATTCGTGGTAGAGATAAAGATATATATATATATATATATATATATGTTAATACTGTCATGTAAGTGTGAAGCTCACTTCCTGTTCCAGTGGTTAGTTCTGTCAAAACTTTTCAGAAAATAAAATCCCCTCTAATAGAGTTGTCAAAACTTTATTTTATTTTATTTACTGAATACAATTTGCTGAATGACCAAACCACATTGAATTTAGGCCTACAAATTATTTCTAAGATGATTTCTACTTTTAAGGAAATGGAAAGGAAATTAAAATAATTAATTAATGGTCAGACACCAATAAATAGTCCAGCATCAAGAAAATCTAAAAGTGATCTCTCATTAAAAAAGCTTCAAGAGATTATCATCATAGCACAGAACAAGAGAGATACTGGGGGAAAAAAATGATCAAAACATATTTAAACACCAGTGAAGAGATTAAATCGTCCCACCTTTTCGTGCTGAAATTGTGGACTTACAGGAGTGCAAAGGTGAATTAATAGCCGCAGTTGCAGAACAGGCAAGTGCTAAAGATCATTCGCGAAGTAGAATAGTTGAAGAAAAATTCTACACCCAGAGGTGGTGTCTACAACTACACAGAGCTGAAGAAACCAAAACCAAAAATGTTCTGGTCAGAGTGATGGTATCCTGCTATTGTTTGGTGAATTGTGGAAAAAAAAATCAGGGTGGTGGAGGATGTAGCTCCTAGATTAGGCAAGCCATTGTCCTGTCTATGTGAGGTCAGTTATCATTTTATTTCTTTGTGTTGAACGAGAGAGCAAAAACAAAGATTTCCTCAAAGAACACAAACAACATCTTGGAGAAGATCTGACAGTTGGTTCTGAATTCTTCTTGAAAAGATGCCACCCAGAACGAACAGTGATTCTATTCCAGTGATCTTATACTCCTTAAAGTTGCATTATCCGGGAAAATGGGAGTTGAATAATTATGTTGAAATGTTGATATGAAATCCATTATAGAAAGATCAGTAGTTTTTTATTCCCTACAGACAGTCCTTTCCCCATCTACATACTATGTACTTGTTATGGTAATTAAATTAGCTAGGTGCCAACCCTTGAACCTAACTCTAAACCTAACCATGTAGTTTTTTAGTTAATTACATTGCAAGTACATATAATGCAAATTAAAGTGCAACTTAAAAAGAGATCCATATCTTAGTAGTCTGGATATCTGGAAATTTGTCCCAAATAATAATAATTATTATTTATTTATTTATTATATTTTTATAAGTACCACAAGTGCAGAACACAGAAATAGAGTTTAGAATGACAGAACTAATGTAACCTTAATTCTTGCCTTTTTGATTCTTAGTCAGTTTGAGGTTAAACTGAAAGGAAGAAACACAGTCTTTGAACTTCCTGTATGCTTACCCCACTGTAATTTATGTGTTTTGACTATACTAAAAAGCTGTGCAGTGTGCGAAGCAAATCAAAGGCTAAAATAAATCCATTGGTTCATGATCAAAATTGCAAGAGAACAAGTAAAGGAAACAGAACTGATTTTAAAGTTTATATATATATATATATATATATATATATATATATTATTTTTTATTATTATTTTTTTTATATAGCAGAAGTGCACTAACAGATGTACAGAAGTACATCTAAACAACATTCTCATGCAAATCAACCCAGACTTTCCTTATGCATGTACAGAGATTAAAGGGGGGGGGGGGTACAAAAGTAAGTTATCTGATTATTAAAGGGGGGGTGAAATGCTATTTCATGCATACTGAGTTTTTTAAACTGTTAAAGAGTTGGATTCCCATGCTAAACATGGACAAAGTTTCAAAAATTAAGTTGTACGTTTGAAGGAGTATTTTTGTTCCAAAAAAAACCTCTTCCGGTTTGTCACAAGTTTCGGAAAGTTTTTTTTTTTTCGAGTATGGCTCTGTGTGACGTTAGATGGAGCGGAATTTCCTTATATGGGTCCTAAGTGCGCGCTCTTCTGCCGGAAGAGCGCGCGCTCCCATATAGCAGAGCACTGAGAGGCTGAGCACAGCCTGATCAGAGCGAGAGCGTCGCGAAAAGTCACAAAATAAGTGTGTTTTTGGTTGCCAGGGCAAGACAACCCTGCACAGATTACCAAAAGAGAAACAGCATTAAGGGACCAGTGGATGGAGTTTATATTTACAGAGCATCAACGGAGTTGTGCAAGTGTTTTTGTTTGTTCCCTGCATTTCGGATTGCACATCGTTTATTTCTTAAGGATAATGCAGTCCCAACGAAAAAGGGTCACGATCGTGTGTTGGAACCACATGCGGTGAGTAAAACTGCTTCAAATATCTCTGTGTTGTTAACTTGGCTATCAGCGCATGAGCACATCAAGTAAACAACATGCGATGTTGTCATCAAACTGCACTTTCCACATGTACAGCTTAAAAAAAAAAAGACGACATAAAGTGGAACTTAGTCATTTTCCAAAACCGCTAAGCAAATATATACAGTTTCAGTACATACCACATAGCATACCGCCTTTGCTGATTCTGCTTGTTAAATTTCAGCCTCTGGATCTGTCTCACAGCTTCCACATGCTCTCAACGCAAAAGCCTACTGGCGCTCGTGATTCTTTAGCTCCGACCACACGTCATGCCTCTAGGCGCTCGTGTTTTTCCGGGAAAAATCGGTACAGAGTATCTTTCTCTTATAAATATAATAAAAATAAAGACTTTTTGGAGTTATGAAGGATGCAGTACTACTCTATAGGTACTCAAGATTAACAGGATATTGAGTGAAAACGAGCATTTCACCCCCCCTTTAAAGCATGTCACCTTTTGGCAATAACAGACATTTTGAATCTAAAATATGTTATTTGGGAAAATCTGATGAGAGATTTTTATTGCACGGTGTAAATATTATTACTATATATTATATATTTTATTGGTTTAAATAATTTTAACTATGAAATTAAATGATGTGATAATAACTATTATTCTTATTATTATAGGTTAGTTGTGTATAGGTACAGTGTATATGTGTAGCATTTGTATATTTTAGTTTATGATGGATTTGTATCTCATAACTTTAAATCGCTCTATATAATCCTCAGCCTCAAAAGTTGTGTCACTAGAGACTGATGGCAGATCCCAGAAGCGAAAGTCAGAATGCAGAATGGCGAGACAGGGTAATCCAAAAATAAGCAAAAACCAGGTAACCAATCCAAGAACAAAACACGAAGGCAAGACAAGGCAGGAAACGAGACAACATGGGTTAAAAATTGAGAAAATTTCAAATTTTGATATGCATTGCCATGGACTTCATTTAAAACTTTAGAATCAATTTTATTTATATATATATATATATATATATATATATATATATATATATATATATATATATATATATATATATATATACTATTATTATTTTTTTAATCCTCAGATTCCAGCTTTTCAAAGGGGAAGTTGTGGCCTAGTGGTTAGAGAATATGACTCCTAACCCTAAAGCTTTGAATCTCGGGCTGGCAATACCATGACTGAGGTGTCCTTGAGCATGGCACAGAACCCCAAACTGCTCCCTGGGTTCTCCAGAATAAATGGCTGCCCAGTGCTGTGTTTGTGTGTTCACTGCTGTGTTGTGACGGTGGGTGAAAGGACAGTCTGGAAGCAAATGCAAGTTTACTGATTTTAATGAGAAGATATAACGTGGGTACATAAACAAACAATGACGATGAGACAGCGACACTAGTCCGAGGGGATGGTGAAGAGGTGAGAAGTCCAGCTGATGGTGGAGGTAAGGTGAGTAATCCGAATGATGACGGCGTGAGGCAGCAGGAGAGAGTGGCACAGGAACTGCGGGGAATAGAGCCGAAGGTATGTGTCCGTGGCTGAGTGAACGTGCGAAGAGTGGATGAGGTTCTAGGGAAACACAGACATCCAAGCGCAAACAACACGGAGAGCCAGACGAACAGGGTAATCACATCAAACATTAAACAACGATCTCACAATCACAAGACGTGAGACAAGCCATTATATAGTGGATGAGTAATGAGTGGCAGCTGTTGCTGATACAGGTCCGGCTGCAGGATGAAATTACTGAGGGGGCATGTGAAATTGTTAAGGGGGCTTAACTTTATTACACCATCAATGATTAATACACACTGAGATCTCGCTTTGCAACGACAGATTTTTAAATACAGCTCTCCCTAAAACACTCCATATGCAACTGCAGGTAACCAGAGACTAGCAAATTTTATACAGTGTAATGACGATAGATCATGTCCTATACCTTTTTAGAAGAGCTGCAGTCTCCTTGATTTGGCACTGAATCACACTTAAGTTTAAAACATTCTAACTGACTCCCGAGAGTAAGATTTTTCAAGGCGACAGTTATTTTAGAACGTCTCCCCTTAATGTTTCCATGGCAACGCGTCATATTTGTCACGTGAAACACCGCAGTCACAATAATAACACCGTATAACAGATGTAGGCATATTTCATTTCGTTTTTCCTTTTTTATTTGAAATATTCACAAACTTACTTACCATGTCATCAACTATCCTATATTCCGATTCTCAAATATGTGTAAGTGAGTGTGTTTGGTAGTTTAAAAATCTTTATAACAATAGAGTAAACTTTAACGTTACTTCCACTGTGTTTATCTGATATGAAAAACACACGTCGGCAAATTATATTTGAATAGATTGTTTTTGCTGCTTTCACAGACTCCAAATGTAGGCTGTTGTTCTACCAGTGCTTATGTGTAGCCTATTTAAATGTCTGAAATCTAAAATAAACATTATGAGGTTGAAAACACTGCATAGTTGTGATATATGACAGCATTGAGCTCCTCCGTATCTGGCTCAGCGCCAACCAACGCGAAAGACGTTTGAAAATCTGGCAGTGATGTCACGAGTTACAACACTGAACATTCTAAATCCCATGGCGATAAGGTTAAATTATTATTTAACTCAAAAGGTTGAACATTTTATTTTTAACCATGAATACAAAAATTAAACAGAGGGGGCACAAGTCAGATCTGAGGGGGCATTGCCCCCTTTTGCCCCCTTGTGGCGTCGGGCCTGTGCTGATACAATTAACGGGGACGCCCACAACTAATCAGTGCAGATGCGGAACACACATAATTCACCACAAAGTGTAAACACCCCGAGATCACGGTTTACCAACCGTGACATGTGTGTGTGCACTTTGGATGGGTTAAATGCAGAGCATGAATTCTGAGTATGGGTCACCATACTTGGCTGTATGTAGTGATGGCCGATTCGTGAACGAATCGTTCAATTTAACCGATTCTTCTTAGTGAACTGGTTGAACCAGTTCACCAAATCGAACTGAATCGTTTGAAACGGTTCACGTCTCCATTAAGCATAAATCCACAAATTACTTAAGCTGTTAACTTTTTTAACGTGACTGACACTCCCTCTGAGTCAGAATAAACCAATATCCCGGGGTAATCCATTTACTGAAAGAGTACAGTGAATGAAATGCTGTGAAGACCGAACTGAAGATGAACACCGAGCCGAGCCAGATAATGAACGAACACGCCCACTGCTGGAGCAGTTCTCGTTCTGGAGTCAAGAACCGGTTGCTTCGGTTTTCGGATCACCAGTACACTCAACCGAGAATCGTTTCTGTCGGACGCGTCCGATTTGAGAACCGATGAGCTGATTCTCGTTCTCGAGTCAAGAACCGGTTGCTTCGGTTTTCGGATCATCAGTACACTCAACCGAGAATCGTTTCTGTCGGACGCGTCCGAATTGAGAACCGATGAACTGATGATACTGCGCATGCGCAATTCAGCGTGAAGCCAACAGACTCACAGCATGTCTGAACCGAAGGGATTCTTTTGGTGATTGATTCTGATTCTGTACTAGTAATGTTGTGAGCGCGGGTATTTCGAGGGCTTGGATGAAGGGCAATCTGGTGAAACGTAAATTCATTTAATAACAAATACATCGCAATGGATTATGTTTAGTAAGTGGATCATGGTTTCTGCACTGATGACACCTAATTTATTTACTTTATATCTTCAAGACTTAAATCCTCATATGCACATTATGGCTGTTACTGTATATAGGTGTTGTTGCAAAACTCAAATGTAAACTTTTCATGATTACGAGGTTTTAACTGACTAAAAGTTATGATTACTGACTTTATATATTTGAATGTTTGATAGACGTGACGCCATTACGTCATCACCAATGACGTCATTACGTCGAGTGTGAAAGAACCGATGAACCGTTTTTTTCAACCGGTTTATTGAATCGAACCGTCCGAAAGAACCGGTTCGAGGAAAATAATCGAACTTCCCATCACTAGCTGTATGTCACGTCACCTTACACTTTAAATAGTTGTATTTCCGCCAAATATGGTCCTAAAGCTTATTTATTCAATTTTCAGATTATGTATAGCCTAAATAAAAGAATTTTTAAAAAAAAATGAACAATTAGGCCTATTTGCTTCTCATGACAAACTTGTGGCTAATTAAAGTGTTAAAAGTGGTAAAGTTTATTAGACCACGAATAACAAGCCATCCTACTGTAGGTGTATATTACTTTCTTCTTTCAGAAGAATCCAATATAAGCTATATTAAAAATATAAGTCTTTGATCTTCCAAGCTTTTTAATGGGAGTCAGCGGGTGTTACAGTTCATCAGTCCAAAAGAAATAAAATAAAGCGCATCCATCAATAATAAAAAAGTGGAGAAGAAGAAGGGATGATTTCGAAAAACAACAACACACCACTCTACGGACATACATACTGTGTACTGTATAATACTGTATATGCTTTTAAAATGGCACAACTTTTTATATACCTGAAAGTACATAACATCAGTCAGTGTTACACAGGTCGGGTCTGTGCGCGTGCGCCACCTTTGACACTTCCGCAAGCGCAGAATGTGCGACAGTGCGAGAGTGTACTTGACTGTACGTGGGTTAATGTGTGCGTCACTGAACAAAAGTAAGTTATCTGATTATTAAAGGGGGGGTGAAATGCTATTTCATGCATACTGAGTTTTTTACACTGTTAAAGAGTTGGATTCCCATGCTGAACATGGACAAAGTTTCAAAAATTAAGTTGTACATTTGAAGGAGTATTTTTGTTCCAAAAAAACTTCTTCCGGTTTGTCACAAGTTTCGTAAAGTTTTTTTTTTTTTTTTTTAATCACATTTGTTTTATTTCTTCTTTAAAAGTTTCGTAAAGTTTTTTTCGAGTATGGCTCTGTGTGATGTTAGATGGAGCGGAATTTCCTTATATGGGTCCTAAGGCACTTCTGCCGGAAGAGCGCGCTCATGTATAGCAGAGCACTGACAGCACAACAGGCATTCCCTGATAAGAGCGAGAGCATCGCGAAAAGTCACAAAAGAAGTGTGTTTTTGGTTGCCAGGCCAAGACAACCCTGCACAGATTACCAAAAGAGAAACAGCATTAAGGGACCAGTGGATGGAGTTTATTTTTACAGAGCAACAACGGAGTTGTGCAAGTGTTTTTGTTTGTTCCCTGCATTTCGAAGATGCTTGTTTTACAAACAAGGCCCAGTTTGTTGCCGGATTTGCACATCGTTTATTTCTTAAGGATAATGCAGTCCCAACGAAAAAGGGTCACGATCGTGTGTTGGAACCACATGCGGTGAGTAAAACTGCTTCAAATATCTCTGTGTTGTTAACTTGGCTATCAGCGCGTAAGCACATCAAGTAAACAACATGCGATGTTGTCATCAAACTGCACTTTCCACATGTACAGCTAAAAAAAAAAAAAAAAAAAAGACGACATAAAGTGGAACTTAGTCATTTTCCAAAACCGCTAAGCAAATATATACAGTTTCAGTACATACCACACAGAGACGCCTTTGCTGATGCTGCTCTTGTTAAATTTCAGCCTCTGGATCTGTGTCACAGCTTCCAAACACTCTCAACGCAAAAGCCTACTGGCGCTCGTGATTCTTTAGCTCCTCCCACACGTCACGCCTCTAGGCACTCGTGTTTTTCCAGGAAAAATCGGTACAGACTATCTTTCTCTTATAAATATAATAAAAATAATCCTCTTCCTTGGAGTTATGAAGGATGCAGTACTACTCTATAGGTACTCAAGATTAACAGGATATTGAGTGAAAACTATCATTTCACCCCCCCCTTTAAGTTTGTAATAATTGCTAGTTGAACAGTTCATTATAAATGTGTTTGTTGTGTCTGTGTTAGCACGTTGTTTAAACATTTATCAGTGTTAATCGCACGTTCAAGCACGTTTGAATGTGCCTTGCTGTGCTGTCATGATCATAATGACTCGAGTTCTCTCAAACTATGGTGTAATGATGTGAACGAATGCCAGATTTAGTATCCCACTGTGTGTAACTGCCATATTAGCAACTAAATCGCTGTTTATTTGATCTTTATGGACACGATGTTCATGCTTCTGTGCAGTTTATGCAAATTACCTCATAAAGTGGTTTGAGTATGAAAGCAGTTTCCATTTCTAACCACAAGGTGGTAGTGGTGTTATGTTTCATTGTTTACATAGTGTGATTCTTTGATAATATTTAACCTGAGAATTTAATAAGAAACTAAGTATTTAATGTGAATGTCTTTGTAATAATATTTTTTAAACATGTAACTCATTACAATTATTTTTCTATTGTAGACCACATACACACCCACTCTCACAACAAATACCCAATTGATCACCTGCAATGCCCATGTACAGCTGTGTTGTTTGCATCTTGGTTGCAAATTACTCCTATTTTAAGAGAAATTTTACTCTTTGGATGGTACTGATCAGACCCTGTGTTTTGACTGACACCCCTTGAGCATGGCGAGATATCAGACCTCACCTAACACGGTCCCTTTTCATTCTCCAAAACAGTCAGTCAGGCATTATAATATGATATCTGGATAATCCAGTACTATTTAATGATAAAACTTTACTAATTATAAATCATAACCATGTATGAATACACAGAAATTTTTACTGAATTTAGGACTGGTGGTGGTGCTTTGTTTGTCATTCAGTGTTTCTGTAACAAAAAAAAAAAAAAGCGGGAAAAGACAATAATAATCCGAATTCTACTAATAACAACAGCAAAAGTACTTTTTTTTTTTACTTTTTTTTACTAAGTACAAAAGTAAAAAAAAAAATGCTCTAAAGATGAACAAGTGGCTGGATTTATGAATATTAATCAGGTTGTGTCCATTTCCGTGAACTTATTTGCTGAGATCAAAACAGCGACGATAAAAAGTAAGCACCAACCAATGAGATTGTCGTTTGCACATTAGTTTCGCTAACTTCCAGAAAACCTGGCAGTTTAAAAAAAAAAAAGATGAAGAAAACAAATTCCAAAGGACCATTATTTTGACAGGAAAATACAACAAAGAACAATGTTTATATGTGACGTATCAACTCTGCATGATATGTAAGACTCGCTCGCTCTCTCTCTTTCTCACTTCGCGCATGTGAGAGAAAGCAACGTGATTCGTGCGCCTTCACATTAGAGTTTAAGGCACACCCAAGACACAAACACAGGTATGCTGTGCATCCATTGAGATATACTGAAAATTATCACAGATTGCATGATGGTGTAAGGGAAACAGGTCAATTTAGCTCAAAGGGAATCATTTAAGATTTTAAAGGGAATTTGAACAGAATCACTGTTTCACGGCTGTTCACGGAGACGCGCCTGCGGTTCAGTGAACGAGCCGTTTAACATCAAATCTGCGCTGGATACTAATATCCAAACTATAGTGAAAACACTATCAATTAGCACAGTAACAAGATCGGCAGTTTAAGACATTAACTTGTAAGCACAAAACACAAGATACTTCTCTTTTCAATATGAATAAGGCTTTATTAGATAAATCTAAGACATATAAACTAATCTAACACATAAACGCACGCACACACACATTCACACAAGTTGTAGGAAGGTCGAAAGTTAAGGAAAGATGAGTTTAAGAGAATGGAAATATGGAATCCCAAGTTTACAGCAGTAGGTTAAATTGTATAGACATGAACAACCATCAATCACGTAATTAGCCCTTGCATTGAGTTCCTCAATGTGACTAAAATTATATTAGATACACCAGCACAACAAATATCTGGGGATACGTTGCCTTAGTTTCCTGTGAAAGGGACTCCCGTTGAAAGGGGTATCCCGGCGTCGCTGATTGGCTGGAAGTTCAGTAGTGAAGTGACGTCTTGGGAAGCCCGTGGTTGTTGGGCGTTGGCTCAAAGTGCAGAGTCGTGTGCGCTGGTTGAAGTTGAACGGGCATCCGAGGTCAGGCGTCGGAGACTCGACGTTACAAAACTTAACTCAGAACACGAAACTCTCAAATGGAAAAGAAAAGAAATAAAGTTTGACGAGACTAGGTTGTGTTCCTTCTCATTGTGGCATAGAAGCAGTAGGCAGGCACGCTGGAACCGCGCTCAAAGAACAATGACGACTAACCGCATGGCTAGATGCTTATAGCTAAAGCTAGGTAGCAAAGCTACAAGCTAAAAGCTAAGAGCAGGCATGACTGATAGCACGAGCAAGGTTGGAACTAAAAGCAGACTAAAAGCCCGCATGACTGATAGCACAAGCAATGCTAGACTAAAAGCCGACATGGCTAATAGCAGCAGCTAGACTAGAACTAAAAGCAAAAATTTAATCGTATCCAAAGTATTTAAACTTTCCTGTTGGCCACCCCTCAAATGTTGCCTTGACCAATCAGATATGTTCTTGGGGTGGGTATCATAAATCATTTGTTTATCTTACCAAGCATGTGGTTCTTGCCTCACAGGGTCTAATTTTGGACATGATTCCTATAACATGATTATGATATATTTTACAAATAAATGATTGTCAGAACAATATCAAGCAAGAAAATGCGATTATTTCAATACTAGACATGACTATGTATCCTATAGTTATCAAAAGACATACACAATAAGTGATTATACATGATAGTCAAATGTGTGGGTTACACATAAATGAATATGGAGTTAAGCAATGGAATGATTCATTCATAAGTCTTTTTTGAGTTCATTCTGGTCCATATATAATGTATAAAAAGGGTTTCTTTGCCATTCTCTGGCAAAGGACTTTTCTGTGAAGACAAAGGTTTAAAGCCCTTCCCCCTTAGGAATTTCAGTCTGGTTTCACTGGCTGGGGGGGGGGGGGGAGTCAATGCAAGTATTTAACTTGATCTCCTGGGTTTACATGTGATGTCCAGCGTTGCATTCCAATCACGAACAATAAATTTGACAATCTCTTCTTCGAATTAAAATTGTCAATAATTGTTCTATTGGTGTTAATGTTGAAAGCTGTTGTGTGAACAAGTTGGTTGGTTGGTTATCTTGCTTGGTTCTTGTGGCACTAGAACTGATTTATGACTTCCTGAGGAATTCAGCTCATGTTTCAATGCACACAGCTCTGATAGACTCTTTGATTTGTCTGATTTGACTCATTTCTGCTACATATATCCCCCTTTCGATCGGCGAGGTGTTTAGGTGAAGACATCGTCGATCGCTGGAGAAACAAAGGCAGAAGAAGCAGACAAACACAGCAAACAGCAAGACAACACCTCCATGACAGTTACTGTACTGGTGCAGGCATCAGGTTATTTAGGTACACGTGGTTAAGTTCAATTAGTCAATGTAGTTTAGCACATTGAGGATAGTTTAGATCGTCTTGGAAATTGTTTTTATTTTGATTCATCAATCAAATTTGTGGTTAACTTTGTTTGGTTCTTCTAGGTTGTCTTACTTTACATGTTTACCATTAGTTTTCTAGTAATTTCATTTTCAATTCAATGAATTGACCTATCATGCATGGAGCTCTCTGGCTTCCATTCAGTTTAGAGTGGCTGGCGGATATTAGGCGTTGCGAGTCAATCCTAATATCAGACCTTCGACCCCCACAGGGTGTCTAGGCGTTTCACCTACTCAGGAAAGAGGGGAAGGAGAAGGATAGGTAAAAGAAGAACAAAACAAAACAAGGCTGCTGTGGGTTTTCCTAGCATGTGTCACAACTACTATTGAGCTAGGATGTCAGGTGCAGCTAGTGTGTCGTGAACCTTAACTTTGGGGGAAGTCGTGGCCTAATGGTTAGAGGGTTGGACTCCCAATCGAAGGGTTGTGGGTTCTAGTCTCGGGCCGGACGGAATTGTGGGTGGGGGGAGTGCATGTACAGTTCTCTCTCCACCTTCAATACCACAACTTAGGTGCCCTTGAGCAAGGCATCGAACCCCCAACTGCTCCCCGGGCGCCGCAGCATAAATGGCTGCCCACTGCTCCGGGTGTGTGCTCACAGTGTGTGTGTGTGTGTGTTCACTGCTCTGTGTGTGTGCATTTCGGATGGGTTAAATGCAGAGCACAAATTCTGAGTATGGGTCACCATACTTGGCTGAATGTCACTTCACTTTCACTTCACTTTTCACTTTAGTGTCAGGTGTTCTACCTATTGTGAGGATGGCTGCACGTTTCTTCATGGATGGTATGTGTTACTTTGTTACGCTAAAAGTTGGATATTCTACCTGTGGGAAGAATATGTTTGTTGACTGTGTTATCAGTAGATGTGTTTACCTCTGGGTGTAGGTAATGTTGTGTGTTACTGGTGTAGTGCATGTGTGGTCAGATCTGTTCAAATCTGTGTTGTCTCCCCCTTTTTCTAGCATGTCACTTAAGACTGGCTCTCAGCATCCTTGGTTTGGATGAGGGCGTGTCCATGGTCTAATGAGGGGTCAGTCCAGCAAGGCAGGAAGTTCTTTAGCAGACAGTCGGAGGCAGTTTGGCATGGCTGTGTGAAGCTGAGTTGCAAAACTTGTCTCCTATGTTGCATTCTTCTTGTGATGCCTTCTGGCTGTAGCAGACTTTCTGACCTTCTGTGCTCTGGTGGTTGCTGTTGCACAGACAGGGAATTTGGAACTTGGAGTTGGAGTTCATTTGACAGTTTGTTAGTGACCGAGGTGATGTCCTTTAGTACCTCAGATTTTTCATCAACAGTTGGCCGTGAAAGACTTGTTCATTCTGGGTTGTTGTTGAACAGGTGCTTGTCATCTCTGATGTGGTGCACCAGGGGATCACCGGCCTTCCGTTCTGTCGCTGGTCACAGCGAGCATGACTCAACTTTGTGGTCATATGCATGTAAATTGTCTTGAAGGAACTCTCTTAGTTGTTCCATGACTTGTTCCGTGTCTTCTAATGGTAAGCGGTCATGTTCTTGTGCATACTCAGCACTGTGCATGTCTGAGTGGTGCTGAGGTGGGTTTTGTTGTCGCTTACCCACACGAGTTGCTCTTGGATGAGTCAGGTGATTACCTTTGGATATCTGGTTAGGTTTCCAGATGTTATCCTTTTGGTTTCTTGAGAAGCGTGGCTGGTCCCATGGATTTTTCCAGCAGTTGGGCTGAAAGCGGTCGTGGATATGGGCGTCACGTTCTCTGTGCTCTTGATGGAAGACTCTGGTGTTGTGATGCCACTGGGTGTCGTCCAGTGCAAGGCTTGAGTCTTTGTTGACAGAGTTCAAGAGTGTGGATGTTTTGTTACCTTTCTTTGAGGCCAACTTCTGCTTGTTATAGGCCTTCTGTGTTAGGTCACGCAACTGTTGGATGGTCATGGAGTTCGGACAGGCCATGACACCTAGATGGTGACTGACTCCAGGGTGCAGATTCTTTAGGAAGAGGGTTTTGAAGTTCACATCCTCTTCAAGGTCAGAGTTGTTGTGTGCACCAAAGTAGGATTGTCGGAGTCGGTTGTAATAAGCTTGTGGAGTCTCTTGACGACCTTGTTTGGTTTCCAAGGCAGTTAACAGTCCATGTTCAGACTCTGGGTCTGTAAACTCTTTAATCAGGACCTCACGAAGTCGCTGGTAGTTTGACTTGGTTTGACTGGGCTGTCGATCTAGAAAGTTTCGTACCTCGGAACTGGACGTGGCTCTAAGGAGGTATAACCAGTCTCTGTCAGTCACATGAGGTCTCACTTCCAGGTGAAATTCGATATCTCGCAGATAAGCTTGGATGTCGGGGCTCTCTGTGGAGTTCGGGTTGAACCTGCTGATGTTTTTAGACAGCTTGTTGAGGTCTTTGATGGTCATCCCGTGTGCAGCTTCAAGGCCTTGGACGGGAGGTTTTCTTTCGTTGGCAGGAAAGGGTTGTGTGGCGAAGGCAGGTGAGGTTTTGGGTTGTGGACCTTCGCTCCTTTCGTCATATGCCAGTTCTTGGACGTGGGACTCTGCTCTGCTCAGCAGTGATGAGGCTAAGAGATGTTTCTCTTTTCTTGGCTCTAGTTTGTGCTTGTAAGCATTTTGGAGTTCTTTTCTGACCATGTAGAGCTCATCGTTGGTATCGTCTAGTTGTTGGGTCAGATTGTCCGTTTCAGTTCTGTACCTTTCAAGGTGGTCTTTCAAAGCACCATTTTCAGAATTCTTGTTTCTGATGTCTATCTTGGCTTTCTCTAGTAGCTGTTCGGCATACTGGAGTCTGTTTACCAGGTCTTTCTGAGCAGACGTTGCATGTTGCTGGTCGAGCTGAGCTGCTGCCAGGGCTGCTTGGAGCTTCATAACTTGTTCTGTTGTATCCTGCTCCCTCTCGCTGGGTGCTTTGAGTTGATCTTGAACTTTCACTTCCAGCTTGTCTATGCGATGTTGAGCACGTGTCAGCTCCTCTTGAAGGTGGGTGATGTGCTTGTCGCTCAGTTTCAGCTGGGTTGTGAAGGCATAGCTTAGTGAGCTTGTGATCTTGACTAGCTCCTCGTGGTTGTTGTTCTGGCTTGAATCTTGTGTCAGGAATCTTCTCAGGATTAGGATTATTATTAAAAATAAAAACAGTTCAAATGTCTTTGGAGTGAGGCTGTCTGTTATGCCTCTCAGCCAAATGTTCACATCTTCCCCATGGGAAATGGGGTCTGCAGTCTGCGGCATGTTGGCACGCTGGGAAGAAGAGAGACTGACACAGATCTGTGTGGAGTAAAAGCCTATGTGTGGTGGGACAACTAAGTGTTGTATCAGTGATTGTGAACCACTAGTGAAATGTGTTGATGACTGTGTTGGTCTCAGGGTGTCTAAGTAGACTAGAGATGCGAAGACTTTGTCACTCTAATGAGGAAGAGGAAAAGAGAGACAGAGGTGAAAAACAAATTCAACTGACAAGCAAAATTTCTGTTTTTCAAATGAGGAAAATTATTTTTTTCCAATTAAATGTTATCAAAAACATAAACAATATTATTATATTTCTTGCTTTGGACAAAATAATACAATAATAATTCTGATATCTCTTTTCTTAGTCTGACAGGATTGACACCGTACACCTTTCAGTTGGACCGCTCACCAGGGAGTCAGCGAGGCGACAGTTGCTCAACACGTATCTCTATTAAATTGATCGCAACGTTGGATGAGATGCTAAAACTTGGATTGCGTTTCCAAATGTAGGGAGGTTAGGAAGAACAAATGAGAGGATGATTACAATCAAATTCATAAGGATGATTCGTCGTCTTTGGCACGATTGTGTATTTACTTCACTTAGAATTGATTGATGGTTCTTACATGTCCTACAAATGTAAAAAGAGAAGAGGAAAGTAAAGGAGAGAGAGGACGGAGATGGTAAGTCTCAGTAGCGGTTATCTCAACTACAAGGAGAGCGTTGTGTTAGTTGCTGCACAACTAATCAAACAAAATAAACTTTAAGTGAAAGAGGGTTGTCTTTCTAATTTATTTGAACTCGTAGTGAGGGATAACAATGTCTCCTTTTGGGGCTCAGGTTTGTCGTTCCCAGGCTAGGATACACAAAAGAAATGGTAAGAAATAGGAAAATTTAAAAATTAATAAATGGGCAAAATATGCAAACATGAAATTAAAAAGAGGAAATCAATACGTAAAACAATAGTGGTTAAGTGTATAACCAAAACAGGAAGAGGGGTAAAACGCATTCAAATAAGTAAAGGTCTGAATAGCATATATTCAGATGGGTAATAAATAAATTAGGAAGAATAAGTTTATTTAACTTCCAAAGTTCAAGGCTTATTCATTCCTAAAATAATTAGACCCAAAAGAGAATACTAGAAATAAAAGCTCATATGAAATGATCTGAGAGGGAAATTTTAAATGATTCAAAATAAATTTAATGTTTCAATTAAATTTCAATTTGACAATTAATAATTGTGATCAGTATTTCCCTTTCTAGTAAAATGAAAATAAGTGGTCTAGTGAGAAAAGAGAGCGATAAAAAGAAAGGGACTAACAAGTGTTAGTTAAGATGTTTAAAATGGTTAAATCACGTCAGCGTTGCCCAAACACACATTATTCTACCACTGGATGGTAATGCTAACGGCTAACCTTCGAGGCTAGTGGCTTTAGTATAGACTTCAATGTAAATGCAATGGTTTCGTTAGCTTAGCGAAACCGCGGAGTTTGTGCGCTGCACGTGCACAGTTCAGAGTTGCTCCGGAAGTACGTTAGGCTTCCGGGTCACGGTCGTCACTATGGCAACCAAAACACATTCTAGTGGATTAGCACATGAATCGTTGCATTGTTGCAAATACAGTTAAGCATGTTACATGAAATGTCGGCTCATTTCAACACTGTACAAATAACAACACCGCCTTTCAGTTGGTTTTGCGATGTGGCACTTAAACTCTCAGTTTGTATAGAGTTAAATTTATCTTAATTCAAATAGCAGCTTCCTGCTGTAGTTATTATATCAATCTCAGCAATTTGATTCTCCGTGCCAGTTTTTCTGGACACAAACATAAAAGTTTTCCTTCGCTGTTGGTACACAGTTAAAATTTACTTGATCAAGCTTTTAAAACACTCCCATTCAAATTACTCTCGGACACACGCCGTGTTACGCGAGATTGCATTCACTTTGTGAACGGATACAAATGGGCAAACATTGTTCTCTAATGTTTAACGTTAACTTAGGGGAGTCGAATATCAAATTTGATTCGGCAGTGGAACACGCACTGGCAATCAAACTATATGAAATATGAATACGGGGACTTTGATAAATAGATTGAGGAACCCGCTCAAAACTATTCTTTATTCACCGATTTATATCCCTTTTGAAACACTAACAGTTTAGCTCCGTTCAGCAAACAGTGACTGAGATAGCGTTTGAGACACTGGAACACGCAGTGAAATCAAATCAGCTATAAAACAAGGCATTACACAAATGAGGAACACGCTCAATTTCTACCTTATTGTACGATCTCAGATGTTTACTTTTAAGTTCACTTACTGCTGTTAACAAAGGGGAGACGGACTCGAGTTAAAGTCTCCTCTAGCTCCTTTCATTCAAGCGGGAGGGCGCGCGCTGCTTACGTCACGCGTCACACACACATACTCAGGTCTCGCATGCTTCTCATCTTTCATTCCTTTAGCAAAATCAAAGATTAAATAACTTGGTTTATGCTCACAATTTAGATTAAACTCCCCGCATTTTCTCCACCATTATAAATGTAAGGGAAACAGGTCAATTTAGCTCAAAGGGAATCATTTAAGATTTTAAAGGGAATTTGAACAGAATCACTGTTTCACGGCTGTTCACGGAGACGCGCCTGCGGTTCAGTGAACGAGCCGTTTAACATCAAATCTGCGCTGGATACTAATATCCAAACTATAGTGAAAACACTATCAATTAGCA
The DNA here is from genome assembly GCF_003368295.1 of Carassius auratus. Taxonomy (NCBI): domain Eukaryota; kingdom Metazoa; phylum Chordata; class Actinopteri; order Cypriniformes; family Cyprinidae; genus Carassius; species Carassius auratus. Next base: position 7,697,657 of record NC_039257.1, on the reverse strand, counting down.
CAGTAACAAGATCGGCAGTTTAAGACATTAACTTGTAAGCACAAAACACAAGATACTTCTCTTTTCAATATGAATAAGGCTTTATTAGATAAATCTAAGACATATAAACTAATCTAACACATAAACGCACGCACACACACATTCACACAAGTTGTAGGAAGGTCGAAAGTTAAGGAAAGATGAGTTTAAGAGAATGGAAATATGGAATCCCAAGTTTACAGCAGTAGGTTAAATTGCATAGACATGAACAACCATCAATCACGTAATTAGCCCTTGCATTGAGTTCCTCAATGTGACTAAAATTATATTAGATACACCAGCACAACAAATATCAGGGGATACGTTGCCTTAGTTTCCTGTGAAAGGGACTCCCGTTGAAAGGGGTATCCCGGCGTCGCTGATTGGCTGGAAGTTCAGTAGTGAAGTGACGTCTTGGGAAGCCCGTGGTTGTTGGGCGTTGGCTCAAAGTGCAGAGTCGTGTGCGCTGGTTGAAGTTGAACGGGCATCCGAGGTCAGGCGTCGGAGACTCGACGTTACAAAACTTAACTCAGAACACGAAACTCTCAAATGGAAAAGAAAAGAAATAAAGTTTGACGAGACTAGGTTGTGTTCCTTCTCATTGTGGCATAGAAGCAGTAGGCAGGCACGCTGGAACCGCGCTCAAAGAACAATGACGACTAACCGCATGGCTAGATGCTTATAGCTAAAGCTAGGTAGCAAAGCTACAAGCTAAAAGCTAAGAGCAGGCATGACTGATAGCACGAGCAAGGTTGGAACTAAAAGCAGACTAAAAGCCCGCATGACTGATAGCACAAGCAATGCTAGACTAAAAGCCGACATGGCTAATAGCAGCAGCTAGACTAGAACTAAAAGCAAAAATTTAATCGTATCCAAAGTATTTAAACTTTCCTGTTGGCCACCCCTCAAATGTTGCCTTGACCAATCAGATATGTTCTTGGGGTGGGTATCATAAATCATTTGTTTATCTTACCAAGCATGTGGTTCTTGCCTCACAGGGTCTAATTTTGGACATGATTCCTATAACATGATTATGATATATTTTACAAATAAATGATTGTCAGGACAATATCAAGCAAGAAAATGCGATTATTTCAATACTAGACATGACTATGTATCCTATAGTTATCAAAAGACATACACAATAAGTGATTATACATGATAGTCAAATGTGTGGGTTACACATAAATGAATATGGAGTTAAGCAATGGAATGATTCATTCATAAGTCTTTTTTGAGTTCATTCTGGTCCATATATAATGTATAAAAAGGGTTTCTTTGCCATTCTCTGGCAAAGGACTTTTCTGTGAAGACAAAGGTTTAAAGCCCTTCCCCCTTAGGAATTTCAGTCTGGTTTCACTGGCTGGGGGGGGGGGGGGAGTCAATGCAAGTATTTAACTTGATCTCCTGGGTATACATGTGATGTCCAGCGTTGCATTCCAATCACGAACAATAAATTTGACAATCTCTTCTTCGAATTAAAATTGTCAATAATTGTTCTATTGGTGTTAATGTTGAAAGCTGTTGTGTGAACAAGTTGGTTGGTTGGTTATCTTGCTTGGTTCTTGTGGCACTAGAACTGATTTATGAACTACTTCCTGAGGAATTCAGCTCATGTTTCAATGCACACAGCTCTGATAGACTCTTTGATTTGTCTGATTTGACTCATTTCTGCTACAATGGAGAGTGAAACTCAGAAGCGCTCAGTCAGAGAGAGTTCGGTGAATTAATATATATCTGTGCTAAACTTATACTTAGCCTCAAACTCACACTGGCGAGTAAAATCTGAGAATTTATTAGACATTGGCTAACTTTATACATTATTTAGTCACCAGAGTGAAGATTTAGTCACATATGCGAGTGATTTACTTGCAATGTAGAGGGTTGAAGAGACTGGTTTTCTTTGATAAAGTACGAAAACTTGGCTTCCTTTGATGCTGTAAACAAACATTGGTTTTCATGAGACTTGTGCGCATGCACAACGGCAACATCTTACGTCATCCTCCCAGAGCTGCTTCCGTGTACAACTGTTGGTGCAAGCTAGTTTAAAGTGATTATTACGTTTTGAATATAGATAATTATCTTACAAAAATTGTATCGATTCAATACAGGAGGCCTTGTTCACCCCCCGGAGCATTTTTTATTAGGGATGGATGGCTTTATTTCACTAATTTTGGACTGATGATCTGTACTTGGACTTTTTTTCTGACTCTTTTTTTAAAACTCTGATTGGATTTGTCTGAAAGAATGAAGTCATATACTCCTAGGATGGATCGAGGGTGAGTACATAATGAGCTAATTTTCATTTTTGGGTGAACTATCCCTTTAATTCTTGAAATCACTGAGCTCTGGAGACTTTTTTGTTTGTTTGTTTGTTTTGTTTTTAATTCACAGTTTTATGCAGTCCAACCAGACAAATGCTCTCATCTTGGCAGTTCAACAATGGCCAATACAAATGTTTAATGAGATTACAAAGCTTTATTGTTGCCTTTCACACAATGTAGTTTTCACAGCATTTTTGTCATTTTTTTCACCCATTAGTTGATCACACAAATATATGGTACATTGATACATAATGAGATACTATTTTTTAAAACATTGTTAATTATATTTGTTATTATTTTATTAATGCATAGGAACACACTGCAAAATTAAAAAGCCACACTTATAGATCACAATAAAAATTTGTATAATATTTTCAGTTTTAGATAACATTGTAGAAAAAAAATATTATAACTATAATACAGATTAAGGATATAATACTTCTTTAATTGGAAACTCCTTTTGTTTATGTTTTAATGGCTGAATATTCAGTTCTGTCTTCATCATCAGAGCTTGAACTGATAAGGCGGCTCCTCTGGTTATGTCTGGGTTCTTTAACAGCAGACACAGTGGAGTAATTCACTTCATCTTCTTCACTGGTATCAGATTCACCGTCCATATTTGTGAATGAAAATTTTGGCACACATGCAGAAGAAACATTTTCATAATCTGGATTTTCTGATTGGGAATTCTAGGAAGAGGATAAAATAATAAAACACATGTTCTCAATATACTGTAGAGTTGAATAAAAAGTGCTCCATAAAATCTCTGGTTTATCTTTATTGTGAACAACTTATTGTAAGTGTGTGTGTTCTGTAGACATATGGTAATACAATAAAACTATTATGAATAGAGCATAATTATGTTAACTATTTTTTAAGCGAGTACATCATTACTCGTCCAAACCATGTTTTTGTCTTACCTTGAGTTACAATAGTAAGCCTATTTTATATTTTTGGACATGTCAGGGTGGATTTTGTGGGAAACTCCATACAGTTTTTTTTTTCGTGATGAGAACTCCCAAGATTTGAAACTATTTAAAACTGACCAGAGATGTCTTATTTCGTACTCAACAGATAAGATGCTTTGGGAATTGTCTCACCTGTTTCATTTGAGGTAATTTAATAGCAGCATACACCGTATGGATATTAGATTTCGGCCTTGAGAGAAAAAAAAAACTATGAATTAATATCATTACAATTAGTGTATATCTACAATTAGTTCTGCTGCTATTACCTTGGATCAGGGTCCTGTGCTCGAGTGGGATCTTGGGAATTGGGTATTGGACGTGATTGATTAACTCTTCCATAACCTGAATCAGGAATGCCCTCCACTGACAGATTCTCCTGGGTATCATTACGTGATCCCTAAGTGTTTAAGTATTTCAAACAAAACAGGATTTATCTCTTATTAAGCAAACTGATACATTTCATTGTTTAAAAAAATGCATGTAACGTTGGTTTCAATATTATACTGTGAGTAGCCCAGTTGTGAAACAAACAGAAGTAAAATAACCAATAAAAGTAAGTTTGTCACTGTAGAAGAGTGTGACAGGAATACTGGAAAAAAGCACAAAGGATTATCTGTTCCACTTTGTTGATATGATCTTGCCTTGATGATAGTCCTGTAAAATAACAAGAGCAATAATCAGAATAACTAACACCTTCAAACTCAACACCTGATAGGGCTGCACTAATATGCAGATGAACTGGTAAATGATACAAGTTAATTTAGTATTTGGTATTATTGTATTTTTAACTTAAACTGCTCCTATTATGCCATTTTTAAGGTTGCTAATATTGTTTCACGAGTCTCCTAAAACAAGTAAACATGCATGCAAGGTAAAAAAAAAAAAAAAACATGTACGTTTTCTCAAAATATGTTAAATTTTACCTAATTTCTAAATGATTCATAAACAACTCGTGCGAAGCAGTTAAAAGAATCAGTCTTTCTAAACCCCTCCTTTCTGTAAGCCCTATCTGCTGTGACTGCTCAGATGGCCCAGTCCTTTGTGATTGGTCCAAATCCATAGAGAGATCTGTCTGTGGCTATGGATTGGTCTACCGCATACAGCGTGTGTCGGAAATGAAATGCCAATTGCCATTGCAGAATGACAGGCCTGGAGACTTGTCAATACACAGAAAAGATGGTATGGATCTTAGCTTACCAACTCAAGCCTGAATCTGATGATGAAATGAATGAAGTGGTTGATTGACAAGAGACTGATTGATAAGCATGACTGAAGCAGGACATTTCTCAGTGGTAAGTGTCAAGTGTTGATAAGTTTGTGGTAATTTTGAGTTTTGATCAAAATTTACTCTCACAGCGTATGATACATTGTCTTCTCGACATGATGTTAACCACACAGAAATTTTTATTCTGTTTGTGGGCAGGACCCTAAAACATGGGCGAACATTATGCAAATGTGTTACTGTGTGACATAGAGCTGTAACAGAATAAGATTAAAATCCCCGATGACTCGTTTAGGCAACTGAGAGCTGACTTTTTGACAGACAATAACTTTATCTATCATGCACTGTTGGCTTTACAACTTTGCAGATAGTTTATGTCCACATACAGCTACAGTACATGACACACTGCATGAAAGGTTATAGTCGTAAAAGGCATAATAGGGGCACTTTAACATCTATAAAAAGAAAGAGGTATTTACCTGCGTATCAGAAGAGAACCACAACAATAAGAATCAACAGGAGAATGATGGGGAAGATGATCTTGTAGAACACCATAGGAGAGTTACCTAAATTAAGAGAGATTTGGGGAGAGATCAAGACATCGTTTTCAAAATAACCCCGCATGATTAATCGGAATAAAATATAGCTAGTGGTTGATGTAGGTATTGCAGTACAATTTCAAAATATTAGAAAAAGGTGTTTTCCACCAACTGGTGACCTGGAGTCTTTACTGTAAATGTAAATAAGCAGGATCACATGGTTCAAAGTATAATTACAGGCTGTAGCATTGTTTTTCTGAGAAACAAGTAGGCCTATGTGAACTTGAACTATGTTTCCTAAAAATCTTTCAACATACCATAGTATTTTTATGCTTTCATAAAGGTTCCATGGAGTGATGAGCAGAAAACTATCCTACACCCTGACAAATATCATTAAAATATTAGTTGACACACAAAAAATTGCTTGGTTATCACGGTTATGCCAAAGAGGCAGTTGTAAATGGAGGGTAATGTCTAAAGTCTGGCAGAATAATTTCTAGCTTAATGCAGTTTGAGTCATTTGGAAAATACATATTTAAAATGTGTTATTTCATACTCACTGCCAATAAATAACATGATGTTTTCGGATCGTGATTCTCCGATATCATTGGCTGCTGTACAGTAATATATTCCTGGGTTCTGAGGCTGAACAGTGAAGTTCTGATGTTCTGAAAGTACGGTCACGTTGTCCTCCTCTCTGTACCAGTTGTAGACCTCGGCAGGAGGATGTGCATCTGCACTGCAGGTCAGAGAGACTGGAATCTCCCAATTCCACTGAGTTAATGTTGTCATGTTATGGACAATTTTTATGATTGGAACATCTATAGGCAAAATTATATGAATATATTCAAAATATTTAGTAAATGGAAGCAATGATAATTTGATCCGATTGTTACACAATGACAAATTTGGACAGTGTGATATTAATCCAGTTATAATGACAAAAGTAATTCATTAGACTAGTTAAACTAATCACACAACACTGGACAATCTTATATCTGTCAGAAAAGACAAATTCCAAAAAATAAGAAGCACCCCCCCCCCCCCCCCAAAAAAAAGGTGTGTCAAATAACTAGTAGAATAAGTACTCACATTTCACATTCATCTCTACTAATGGAGATAGTGTTTTTCCAATGGAGTTTTGAGCAATACAGGCGTACTGACCAGAGTCAGAGATTTCCAGAGATAGAAAGTGTAGTCTCTGTTCATGTTTCTGTTCAATTGTCTTTAACTGGCCATTGAAGCCTTTCTTCCACTCATATGAAGATGGAGCAGTATCGGCGCGAGCCTCACATGTAAGGGTCAGCTCACTCCCAAATGTTTGTTCTCCTTTAACACTTACAGTCACATTTTTGGGTGCATCTATATATACACAATATATAAAAATATGAAACTCAAATTATTTAGGAGAAGTATTGCTCAAAGTCCTAATTATCAGTTTGGTCACTTTCAAGTAAAATTAAATCATCTCATCTCTCTCAAAAGATTATTACTTACGAAACACAATTAGCTTTTGTTTAGTTTCTTGTTTTCCCTCTTGACTTTCTGCGTTACACTTATACACTCCTGCATCTGACTCTGTAACATTCAAGTAGACTGTCATTTTTTTTGCAGATGCAGTGCTTTCCCTTTGATTGTTCTGAATATATGTCAGATTCCCCCGAGGTCCTGTCACTGTCAGGTGTGACACAGGATTGCTTTGAACCGTGCAGATAATGGAGATCACTTCAAACTCTCTCGCTTCCCTCTGCATGATCAAACTGAGATTAGATGGAGGATCTGCAGAGTTTAAAAGAAAAAGTGTCTTAATTACCTATTTGTGAAATCATTAACTTTGATTAGTTAAGGTATAGGTTTTAGAGCAAAACAGACTTACAAAGGACATCAACTTTAACAGCGTGTGATCCTGTGCCCATAGTGTTGGTAATATCACATGTGTACTGTCCTGCATGTTGAATGGTCACTTTCTCGATGTTTAACTGTCCAGTTTCCATTGATAATGGGACAGGAGACAGTCCAGGTGTGTGCTTCCATTTGTATGTGTGTGGCTGAGGCTCAGCATCAGCTGAGCATGTCAAAGTCAGTGAAGTGCCCACTTTTACAGAGGTCGAGCCCTCTATTTTGATGCTTCTTGGTGAATCTGTGAGCGACAAGAAAAAATAAAAATGTGAAGAGAATTGTCACAATATAAATGAAGAGATTTATCATCTAACATGCTTTTGATATATATAGCATTGAAATTTGTTAATTTTGCATAAGCTTTCTAAATGACATGGAGTAAAATTAACTATCATAAATTTATAAGCTGACTGTTAAGAGTTTGATTTAATATTTAGAAGATGTTTAATTATAAACAATAACCAAATCACTTTATTAGTTTGTTGGAGGTGCAGATATATAAAGTGCTACAAATATTATACAGAAATACTTACACTTTACAGATACTGTGAAGTTATTTGATATTTCTGTTCTGATCCCGTTATCAGCCTGGCATCGGTAAGATCCTCTGTCCTCTTTAGTAACTTTACTGATGATGAATGTCTCGCTGGTTTCACTCTGTTCTTGGGAATTTTTGTACCACATGAACTGATAGACTGCTGGGTTACCCCTCTCGACTAAACACTTGAGTGTCAGTTCATCTCCCTCTTTGAGATCTTTAATGTTAACAGGTTGCACTTTGACACCCACTGGACCATCTGAATAATGCAGTGCACAGGCACAAGAAATGCATATTTAACAATAAATGATTTTAATAGATGAAGTACTGAAGTTCATAATGGTTCCTCATAAGGTTCTTCAAAGGTTTCTGTTTACATAAAACATTATACTCACACTTCACATCAATTTGAATGATATTTGATTCCTGTGTCCCATGCTTGTTTTCAGCTTCACAGTAATATTCTCCACTGTCTTCTGGTTTGACATTATTTAGTTTCAAGTCAGACATTTGTTGAGACTTTTCTATTCTCTCTTTTTTGTACCATGAGAAGCTGACATCAGGCTGACCTCTGCTGGTGCAGGAGAGAGTTACAGAATCTCCCTCCTTCACATCCTCAGAGCTCACTGTTGCTTTTACCTCTTTAGGTGCATCTAGAGAAGAAACGAGATGAAGTGGGCAGCTGGAGTGAATAATGCTCAGTCAGTGACTGTTTACACTAAATATAGAGTAATTGTTCAAAAACACATGATATACTCACTCACATTCCACAGACAGTGTGATATTCCTGATCTGGAAGCTGTCCTCACTCTTCGCTCGACGACAAGACAGAATCCTTCTGTCATCCTTCCATGTCACACTGAGCTTCAATTTGGTGATCTTTCTGCCTTCTTTATCTTCTTCAGTCTCTATAATCATATCAGTAGATGAGGTGGACGTCCATTCTTGCTTTTGTCCTGATGTATGAACGAGCCACTCAGGATGAAGATCACAGGAACCAAGTGTGGAACAGCGAACAGTTAATTTGTCCGACTCACGGACTGGATTCTTCAGCTCTGATGGTTCAATGTGCACCTTACAAGGATTGTCTGAAAAGAATATGGAATGAGAACAGGTTAGAATTTCTCCAACAAAGAAATATATTCGAGTTATTATAGTTCTTAGAAAAAAAGTCAGAATTGTGAGATATAAACTCACAGTTCTGAGAAGACAAGCACAATTTCTAATGAATAAACTTGTAAATATTGGAACTATATAAGGCCAGAATTGTTTATTTCCTGTTGTACTACAGGGCCGTTTAAAGGCAGGGTAGGTAAAAAATATATAAAAAACTTTTTTTCCAAATTTGTTTAAACTTTATTTATATATCAATACATAATTAAAATGTAAGTACTCTGAAAAAGAATGTATAAAAATCGAGTGTCTGTAGACCTCTCACGACTGTTTTAAAAACAGCTCATTATTTCCATTCACTCCACCCCCTCCCTTCTGGGCTCCTTCCAAAGCCACGCTATAGCGATCATCTTGAGCTAGGCCTATAGATTATTTATCGTCTCTACTACGGCTCGCTAAGTAATGTTATGTTAGCTATATTATGCAGCTACGTGTGCTAATGACACATGCTTCATGAAAAAATAAACAAAAAAATATGTATGATAAAAATACAAAAATAAAGATTTACCTGTCCAGCAGAAATAAAGCCATCAAGGAGTCACTTTTCAGCCCCTTGAGTTCCCTCAGTTCTCGCATCGCTGGAAAGCCACGCCGATATTAACTCACGTTTTATTTCTTTGTTTATCCAAAGACTTTTTGTTCATTGCCTTTTCTTGTACTGTTACTGTCTTCCTTTTTTTGCCTGGTTTGCCTTCACTAACTGCATAGGCCGGTACTGTGAATTATGCTTGCTGTTTCTCTACAATTGTTTTGGTATTCCTAGGATCCGTGCCTCTTGAATTCCTCAAATCAAACGTACGTGCGCAAGTGGGCAGGTCATGTGTGGCAAAAGTGTGGTTGCCATGGTCGCGAGAGAGTGACAGTCGCCTAAGCCAATCCTATGTTTCGTCCCGAATGGAAATAATGAGCTGTGTTTAATACAGATTAAACGGTCTAGAGTCACTCGATTTTTATACTCTTTATATCAGAGTACTTACATTTTAATTATGCATTGATATATATAGAAAGTTTAAACGAATTTGGAAGAAAGTTGTTTATAAATTTTTTGCCTACCCTGCCTTTAATGCTTGAATCTGATTGGCTGACAAACGTTCTATTGTGTGCAGTTATTTTCTGGGAAACACACGGCGAACGTATTTCCAGGCAGCTCTCCTGACTGCATTAAAGTTCCATATCACTTCACATAGTAAAACCGTAATACCGGTCATGCAGTTTGCACAAAAAGATGTTGTCAGCGCTGCCCTGTTTAGAGACGCACAGTAGCGAGGTACGTTAGCCTAATGAAAGACTGCATAAGAATGCTATAAATGGCTCAAGCCTCCATTACCAGCTTTAAAATAACATTTTGGTACTAGCAAAAGAGGAATTAGATGAGATGCGGAAGAAATAATCCTACTCACAACAGCTAGTACAAAAACCAGACAAATCTCTTTAAGTATATACAGTATTCTGATCGATGTCTTGACGTGTGGTAAACGTAGTATAAGTGGAATAATTTACTCCGGCCTTTGAATTATTAGAAAAATAATGCACACCCCGAGGTGTAACGGCCACGACACGAAGGTGTGCATTTTTCTAATAATTCAATTGCCCAAAGTCAATTATTCCTTACTTATTCTGTGACAAAACTAGATATTTTACCCCCTATTGCAAGTTAATATCACAGAATTCAGTCTTTTCTTCTCAGAATTACAAGTTTGTCTCCAGGGACTGCAGATGCAAATTAGCTTTATAGCTAACTCTGGCGCAACACTGTTGTTGTGCATTGTCCCTGTACAAATAAATGATAAATAAAGAAAATATCTTGTAATTCTGAGTTTATATCTTGCAACAATATCTTCAAAATTTTAAGAAAAAAGACAGATTTGTGAAATCTAAACTCAGAATTCAAGAAAAAAAGTCAGATTGTGAGATAAAAAGTTGCAATATCAAATTATTAAAACTATAATAAAAAAAATAAAAAATTAGTCACCCTCACCCTCATGTTGTTCAGTTTTTGTTTTTTGTTTTGTAATATATATATATATATATCACTCTGTCGTAGTTTTATTTGTGTGAATAAAAGATGTTTATTCATATTTGGAGAATTGTGGCTGATTATGAGACACACGGGAACCATTGGTAACCTCATAAAGCCCGTGTTCCCATTCAGATTCTTCGTTTAATAATCAATAGCATGGTCACTGCCAATGGCCTCATGGGCAGTGTGCCAACATATAACACATATACATATATTGAGTCATGACTCGTGGACCTTTCTTGATCTTACCAGCCCCTCCTCCCCTCTCTCTCTCCCTCTTCACGTCCTGAGTACTGTCCATATCATATTAAAGTCTAAAAGCCAATAAAATCTTTAATAAATAAATAAACGCAGCATGAACTTTCTGAAAAACATCTATTTCATGATTAAAGAAATATAGATAGACATGAGGGTGAATAAATGATGAACATATATATAAATATATATATATATATAAGAAAACAGCCTTTATCACAGCATCAAATGTTTGCTCACCTTTAACTTTGAGAGACAGAGCTTTACTCATGAACCTTGTGTCTGAAATCAATCGAAATGTGTACTTCCCACTGTCTGTCTTTTGCAGATCGGTTATTCTTAAATCACATTTTATCCAGTCTCCTTGTTTGTTTTCTGGTGTTGCATCAGTGATGTATTCCACTCTGCTGGAGTAATGCAGAGACTGGGGACGTTCTTTTGTGTTACTGTACACAATAGTCCCGTCAAACGTCTGGTATTTTAGATAAATTGCATCTTTAAACCACAGCAGTGTATAATTTGTGTCCACTGGTTTTTTGTAAGAACAGGGGATGGTCACAGATGACCCTTCATAAGTAGTTTCTGTTCTTTCAGGCACATTAACTAGGACTTCTTTTGAACTCATGCAGGAGCCCGCAAAAAGAACTGCAATAAAAAAAAAAAAAAAAACACCATCAGTGAGACTTTTATGTGTACCAATAAATTAGCACAATCATTTACAGAAATCAGCATATACAATACTCACCAAGCAGAAGCAGAGGAATCTCTTCAGGAAGCATTATTCTGTGTGCTGCTAATAAAATAAAGATATTATATTATGTTATTCTCTTGAGCTCCAGCACTTTCGGTGTTTGCCGTTGTGTGTGGGTGAAAATTTGTTTTTTTTTGCAGTCACAGATGTTGATTTAGCGTGTCTCTCCTTTCCTTTCCTTTTTTTTTTTTTTTTTTTTTTGCAAAGTGTAATTTTGGCTACATTCAATTTGGTAATTATTTAGAATTGATTTTCTCTGTGCGAGCATGTGTGTGCGTTTAATTACATATATATTTATTTAATTTGTTACCGAATCATTTATTCATCATATTCATTCAACAGTAACAGTCTTGTATATAAGAACTTGATGACACCTTTTAATATTTCTCAAAAAATCTATTAATGACTCATTGCCATGTCAACAATATTTTTGTTAGAAGAAGCACAGTGCTTCTCATGCATGAGCTATTCATCTTAACTGATTATGCTAATAAACTGACAACTACCAAATATTTTTATCACAGTAAAAAAAAAAGAAAGATAAAAACCTTTTACCTTCTAAATCAAACCCACTGTTCTCAATAATTGTCTTAAAATGTTCAAATCGAGAAACAAAAGGAGAACTTCACCCAAGTGTATTTATAGCTTGTCATATTTGCATAGTTAACCTTAAAGACATAAAAGAAACAAGGCTAAAGTCACACATTCGTGGTAGAGATAAAGATATATATATATATATATATGTTAATACTGTCATGTAAGTGTGAAGCTCACTTCCTGTTCCAGTGGTTAGTTCTGTCAAAACTTTTCAGAAAATAAAATCCCCTCTAATAGAGTTGTCAAACAGCTGCTATCAGCAGACTTTATTTTATTTTATTTACTGAATACAATTTGCTGAATGACCAAACCACATTGAACTTAGGCCTACAAATTATTTATAAGATGATTTCTACTTTTAAGGAAATGGAAAGGAAATTAAAATAATTAATTAATGGTCAGACACCAATAAATAGTCCAGCATCAAGAAAATCTAAAGGTGATATTAAAAAAAAGCTTCAAGAGATTATCATCATAGCACTCAACAAGAGAGATACTGAATTTTTTTTTATCAAAACATATTTAAACACCAGTGAAGAGATTAAATCGTCCCACCTTTTCGTGCTGAAATTGTGGACTTACAGGAGTGCAAAGGTGAATTAATAGCCGCAGTTGCAGAACAGGCAAGTGCTAAAGATCATTCGCGAAGTAGAATAGTTGAAGAAAAATTCTACACCCAGAGGTGGTGTCTACAACTACACAGAGCTGAAGAAACCAAAACCAAAAATGTTCTGGTCAAAGTGATGGAATCCTGCTATGGTTTGGTGTCTGAACTTGTGGAAAAAAATCAGGGTGGTGGAGGATGTAGCTCCTAGATTAGGCAAGCCAATGTCCTGTCTATGTGAGGTCAGTTATCATTTTATTTGTTTGTGTTGAACGAGAGAGCAAAAACAAAGATTTCCTCAAAGAACACAAACAACATCTTGGAGAAGATCTGACAGTTGGTTCTGAATTCTTCTTGAAAAGATGCCACCCAGAATGAACAGTAATTCTATTCCAGTGATCTTATACTCCTTAAAGTTGCATTATCCGGGGAAATGGGAGTTTAATAATTATGTTGAAATGTTGATATGAAATCCATTATAGAAAGATCAGTAGTTTTTTATTCCCTACAGACAGTCCTTTCCCCATCTACATACTATGTACTTGTTATGGTAATTAAATTAGCTAGGTGCTAACCCTAAACCTAAGTCTAAACCTAACCATGTCGTTTTTTAGTTAATTACATTGCAAGTACATATAATGTAAAATAAAGTGCTCTTAAAAAGAGATCCATATCTTAGTACTTTGGATATCTGGAAATTTGTCCCAAATAATAATAATTATTATTTATTTATTTATTATATTTTTTATCAGTACCACAAGTGCAGAACACAGAAATAGAGTTTAGAAAGATAGAACTAATGTAACCTTAATTCTTGCCTTTTTGAAGTAGTCAGTTTGAGGTTAAACTGAAAGGAAGAAACACATTCAAATGTATTATGGCCTGTGTCTTTGAACTTCCTGTATGCTTACCCCACTGTAATTCACATGTACAGGTTTGGTGTTGTGGTGTTACACACTAAATGTAACTTTTGACTTAGTAAATGAAGTAATTGAAGTAAATGAAAGGCTAAAATAAATCCATGGGTTCATGATCAAAATTGCAAGAGAACAATAAAAGGAAACATAACTGATCTTAAAGTTGTTTATATATATATATATATATATATATATATATATATATATATATATATATATATATATATTATTATTATTATTATTATTATTTTTTTTTTTTTTTTTTTTTTTTTTTAATAGCAGAAGTGCACCATTGCCCTTAAAGTACATCTAAACAACATTCTCATGCAAATCAACCCAGACTTTCCTTATGCATGTACAGAGATTAAAGCATGTCACCTTTTGGCAATAACAGACATTTTTTATCTAAAATATGTTATTTGGGAAAATCTGATGAGAGATTTTTATTGCATGGTGTATATATTATTACTATATATTATATATTTTATTGGTTTAAATAATTTTAACTATGAAATTAAATGATGTGATAATAATAATATTATTATTATTATTACTATTATTATTATTATAGGTTAGTTGTGTATAGGTACAATGTTTATGTGTAGCATTTGTATAGTTTGTATTTTTTCGTTTATGATGGAGTTGTATCTCATAACTTTAAATCGCTCTATATAATCCTCAGCCTCAAAAGTTGTGTCACTAGAGACTGATGGCAGATCCCAGAAGCGAAAGTCAGGATGCTTTAGGTTGGGGACTACAGCTAGTTCCTCTGGGGCAGCAGATAATGGAGAGCGGGCTGCTCCTTCATCTTCTTGGCTCAGATTTTGGAGTTGATGGAAGTGGCTTTTTCTGCATTTCCATCCCCAATGACTGCAATGCTGATTCTGCTGATCAGCATATCCACCAAAGCATCTCTTATATCTGAAATGTAGTTTTTCCCTATGGATTCTTTTAGAGTTTCCAGCAAGTCAAGACTCCCTACACAAGGCTTGCCCATGAGGACATAACAGACCGGGGTGTAAAACTCTCGGACGTATCTGAAGATTATATGCCTTGAACTTTCAATATGATACATACTTTTTAAACTCCAATGTTTATGATCCTGATAAGCGCTTGTGAGGGGGTTCAACCAATCCGACAACGACTTCGACTTTGATTGTTTACACTATATAAATAATAAAATATGAATTATATATATTTTTAACTATTTTATTCAATGCATTTTCACATTTTAAAACAGACAAACATACTTTTATTTTGAACTAAATGTAATTTATTTTCTGACAAATATAAAATCTAACTATACAAATAGAGCAGTTTATCCAGGGTCATAATAGTTGCATTTAAACATTCCATATTGGCCAGTCAAAAGCATGTTTAGAGCAAATATATTCTGAATTTCAAAACTGACTTGCCAAGCATTACACTACTAACTGAAGGTGAAAATAAGTTACTTAAATTTCTTTTCAGAAATATTAACAATGAATCTTAATTTGAGTAGATAAAAAACTTTGATGTGGTTTAAACTACATCCATCCTATTGCATTCCTTCTTTCAGATCATACAGGGGTGCGTTTCCCAAAACCATAGCTGCTAACCTGTTAGCTACTTAGTTGGTTGGCAATGGGAAATTGCATTGCAACCAACAAAGTAGCTAACTTGGTTATAGCCACCATGGTTTTGGGAAACACACCCCAGGATGACAACCAGTGTGGTGGACCACAGGAACATGGTGGAAAATATCAACCTGCACAAGACAACTGAGACAACACTCTCACGGATTCTCAGTAGTGTGTGGAACATTCTAATCCTGTTATCTAAGACCAAATCCTGTTCATACAAACGCCTTTCCAGAGGAGAAACAAGCAGATTACATTTCGGTGTTAGGCCAAGTCTGAACATACAATGTCATATTGTACAATGTTGTGTTGATCTGTTAAAAGCTTGTAGGTTGCTAGGATGCATTGTAGCATGTTTTTTTTTTTCTTTTTCTTTTTCTTTTTTTTGGTGACTTTATTCATGCTGGTGTTACTTGTGTCTTCACAGTTAGTTATTAGTTGTGTGACAATGCTAATAATTTTTGCCGTTATTCAGATCTTGTGGATTTAGCTTTAAGGCCTACGTGTGACTCTGTGAAATGATTGCAATGCATTTTACTTTTGCAAGCTTTCAGTTGCAAAAACTGCAGAAGTCGCTTCAGGTCAAGTGTCAATCGGAAAGAAGATTCAGAAACTATCCTTGATTGCCAAATCACCAAAGCCCTACTGTATGCTGACAAATAACAGCTCCATATAACAATAAACAATTTAAATGCTGAATTATTTATGAATCTGACACTTTTGTACCAATAAAAGCATCTTTATTTAATTTACTCAGATTAGTTTGCAACAGTTTCAGAAAGCTCAGAAGCATCATTAAATGCACATTAAAAGCATATAGAAACAAAAAATAATAACTTGCAAAAAATGGGAAATTTATGTTTTCACGCAATAAAAGAAATAAAATAAACAGATGTTCGAGAATAATCAAATGAAGTGTCATATGTTGCAATTACCAACTATAAATGCTATACACATTAAAGCTAAAAAAAAATACATTTTATACTTCTTAAGCATCTGAACTTTATATGTAAAAATGATCTTACAAATTGTCGTATTGTTGAGTGTAGTTCCTTAAATTTTCAGCTCCTCTGAGTTAGAATAACGTGTCTCCTCTCCCTCCATCTGGTCTTGTGTTTCAATCTGGTCATCTCCATCCTGAAGGACTTCCTTTTGCTTCCCATCTCCTATCTTGTCCTTCTTGATCTCAGCGTAGTCTGTGTCAGTTGGTTCCTTCTCTTCCTCCTCAGGCGGTCTGTCCTTTAGAAGGGAGTAGTCGATGCTGGCGTAGTCGACCTCTTTTCCCTCCATCCTGACTGCTTCATCCTCCTCTGCTCCGTCTGTCGCTCCAGTCGTGTTTGGGTTCCCACCATTAAGCTGTCCCTGAAGAGGTGTTTCCTCATTTGTTCCAGTCTGAGCTGTATCTGTCTGCACCATCTGATACATACAAAACATATCTTTATTTTTTGACATTTATTTATGGTAGGGAAGTAATTAAAAGATTCTGTCAAAACTGGTGCAATATTTGAATATTCTTTGTCATTCACATCAGTTGTAGTTTCTTTTAATTAATATTATTAAATTACTATTATATACATGATTGTGAGCCCCATCACTGATGCCCTGATGCAACGTCAGCTATTTTTAAGGCTCTTGCTTTTAGAGAAACAAAAAATCAAACATTTCAAACGATATTAGGTAGAGTAAAGAAGATAATTTTTTTGTTTCATAAAAGACATTATGACACAATGGTGTTTGATCTTTCCAAATGAAGTGTGTTGAAACTAAAAGTTATAGTTAAACTTTTAAAAAATTTGAATACTATACATATCGGTTCCTATGTTCCTATGGTTCTGTCTTACCTCCAAATTAACCTCAGTGTCCGGATTTGTAATTGGCACTTTGTGTTTTTTGCCTCTGTTAAGAAAAGAGTTTCAGTTGATGAGACTTGAGACATGAACCAGTCATATAAACTTTATAAAATTTTGACGAACTTTCAGCCACCTTTTAGGAGAAGAAGGAAGTAAATGATAGGCCTACCTGTGGCAAGACACACAACAACACAAAACCACTGAGAAGATGAGAGCCGAGCACACCATTCCTGCCACGAATGTGACTATCTTTGGGATGTCCCAGTTCTTCAAGAAATCTATTATACCTTGAATTTACAGAGAATTGTTAATGATATCTATAAAAGTTTATTAAGACATGCCTATTGTTCAGAGTTGGGAGTACTAGATTTGGCCAAGCAGGACATGTTCCTGGAATCTTCCTTTTGGTCTAGAACAACATTTAACCCAATATTTATTCATATATATAGCCTCCAAAATCAGAGAAAAATAATAGTTTAATAAGAATTTTGTTCAGGCCTCAACCCCAGCCCTAATCCTAAACTTAACCATCACCATAAATCTGATTGGTTGAGAGCAGTGTTGTTCCGCAACAATGTCAAACAAGAAAATTATCCTAAATGGCTAAATCATAATCACCCATAAACATGCAGTTTCTGCAGTATGTAAATGCTCAGTATTACCTGTAGCATTACTGATGTCATTCTGTGTGTTGTTTTTACCTTTAGGACTGGAGGACTCGTTCTCTTTTGAATCAGTTGTAACACCTGGTATGTGATGAATTAGATTTTATAATTATTAAAGACATTATGACTTTAGGAATGTCTCCTGCAAACATGCAATGAACTTCTCCTCATGCTTGAAGGATTTATTTTTTATGTTAAGTGTATGTAAATTAATTTTTACTTCAGATGTTACCTACAGTGTTTACAGTCTTTTGGGCAGGATAAGCTATAAATGTAAACTGTTTAGGTCTGTGTGTCTGCTGCGCACTGACGACACAGGTAACGCTCCAATACTAAATATAGTTTATTTCATTATCATATAATTATTTAGTAATTATTAAAACATGAACATATTAGTATCAGAAATTTGAATACGTTACAATGAATAATATGATTATGTTGTTAATATTGCTCTATAATTAAAATTATATATATATAAAGCTTGACTTACTATCTTGGAAATAAAGCTATATGTCTTTAAATCCGTGCTGTATATAGTCAGTTATTTCTCTGAATAAATTCAGATTTCAGAACAAGTACATTGTCGTTTGTTTTATATGTTGAGGTTGTGTCCATCTGATGTTTATCGTTTTCATGATGTTCGCTACTGTAACAAAAGTAGCTTTTTAATAAGTAGAGGAAATTCTAGATATAAAAAAAATATCCATTTACATGCCTAGGGTGTTTGCATTTTAATAATGTACAGAGATACTTCAGATTTACAAATACTGACTTGTTAGTTGATGTTTTCTCATTAAAATCATACAATTACCTATTAATTCAATAGAACATTTATGTACACTAGGAATTACAAATAAGGCTGCGCGGCGGCTTCACTTTCATGACGTCATGAGCAATCCAGTTCTATATTATAGATCAGTGGGTTCTACTTACTAAGGATATTGATAGTGATGAGTGCATTCAGGGTCTTGTTCTGAAATGTCCTCATACAGCTGTAAACCCCAGCATGCTCCTTTGTCACGTTGGTTATCGTCACAGATCCAGCAGACGTTTGGTTCATGAATATTTCTATGTTTCCATTGAAACTCCGTACAGGATCAGATGATGGTGGGTGACTCTCAACAGTGCAGTTCAGTCTGAGAGTGTCACCTTCCATCACTTGATTTAGATTCTTTACAGCTGAAAAAATAACAAAATAAATACATCAGTTTTGACAGCACATTCACTTGTATGCAAAAATAAATAAATAATAATCTTACAGTAACAGATATGCTATATTATATTTCAGATTTTTTTATTTATGTAATGTTCTAGGGCATTTTTGTACATTTAGCAGACACTTTTATCCATAGCGACTTACAGTGCATTCAGGTTATACATTTATTTTTTTATCATGTATGTGTGTTCCTTGGGAATTTAACCCTCAACCTTTAGCACTGCTATCGCAATGCTCTACCACTGAAACACAGGAACAGTTTTACATTTAATGTTTTAGTAGTTAAAATGTAGATTTGTAAACTCACACGTGAAGTTGAGGGTCCTATTTGTACTGATGATTTTGCTTCCGTAGCTCATGTTACATCCTACACTGGCATTGTGATCGTCAGAGGTTGGAGTTAGAGTCAAAGTTGAGAGGTAAAGGCTTTCGGAGGTGCTCAGAGTGATGTTGTCCTTTAGATCAGTGATGTTTCCCCCTCTTTTCCTGATCCACCATGTTATATTAGGAGAAGTTTCAGGACAAGGAAAAGGAGCTGAACATGTCAGAATGGCCTTCTCTCCCTCACTGAGAGGAGGAATGTCCATCATAGGCTCGTCTGCAAATAGATGTACTCAAGAAGTTAGACATTGCTGACATTTACCACAGTCTAAATTTTAGAGTCATTCTTTGAGTATATATTCAGATCATACAATGAAATGCATATTGTAGCAGTGTACACGTAGCAGTTAGGTTAACACAACTATATGCTGAATTTTCTTTATTTAAGAAATGTTGTCCAGCAAAGTTCCTCTGTGGGATTATGAAATCATTAAAACATCTTAAACAGAACATCCTTCTGAAACAATAAAGAACTGAAAGACAACTGCAAACTCCAGGCAAAAACAGGACCTGTTTAACTTTGCTAAATAAAGGTAAGCATTACCTTGAATGATGATTTTGACACTGGCTTTAGATAAAGTTTTTTTATTCCGCACAATTTTGAAAACAATTTCTCTTTCATCTTCTTTTATTTCTTTGATGATTCTGCTGCAGCTGTTTTTGGTCAGATCAGGTTCAAGCAACTTAATCTGTTCTGTTTCAAATGGCTGTTTTCCTTCGATTTGAATCTCAGTTTCATTCTTACATTCAGTTGGATTATTACACACATTTTCCTGATCAATTTGAGGTTGATCTTTGTCTGGGTGAATGAAGGTACATGAAATGAGAGCGCATAATCCTGAAACGGCGGTCACTTCTGGTGGATTGAAGGTGATTTTCCAGTCATTGTATCTGTCATTTTCATTTGTCTTAAATAAAACAAGTTGAACAGAGCATTTTTAACACAATAATGTTTTTTAAAAGCATAATTAACTGAAAAAAAGATAAGGTTAAATGTAAAACATTAGAAAACCACAATATAAGATGTATACCTGTACACGACATGTCAAAATAAAGAGGATTGTACAGCAAGAGATGATATGCATTTTAAATGTGTTCCACAAATCTGCACAGAACAAAACAACATTATACTTCAGCATTTACCATTTTTAAACATACTACATATTACAGAACCTACTACAGAACATATGTATGGCGTTAAAGAGAAAGCTTCTTACTGTTTACTCAAGTCAACCCCGTCAGAATGTTCTCAGAAGCGTTCGTTTTCCGAACTGCAGAAGCAGCATACAAGTAACAATGTACAAAATGCACCCTTCCTCTTATGTACTTCCTCTTTAAAATGCCTTCAAAAATAAGTTTGCACCAGCATGCGGCTGGGGGTTTGTGTATTTGAAAGATAACTATAGTAAACAGTATAACAGTGGAACAGGATAGCAGGATACAAGAAAGAAAGCATCTATGGCCAGAAATGTAGAGAGCATCAAGAGAAGAAAAAAATGTCTACTTAAGGCTTTTGATTTAAAAGAGGCGAAGGAGCTGATTCACTTTTAAAGCCTTTCCATCTGGTATTAATATGCATTTCATGATCTGGTCACAAGTGGTCAGCTCTAATACAGGCTTGAATAGAGTACAAAGTTGTTTGTGAACAGATCACCACATTGCATTTGGGCTGGTCCCAATACCCACACGTTGTAGTCTTTGCACTGATCACTTGTCTACTTACATGATGTATTTCCTTTATTTGGTTCAAGTGGGTGTAAGGACCACAAGTGCACAGAACTTCTGATTAACTAATGGGGCACACTTACAACATAGCATTATATAAATGCAAGTAAAGTTTTTACTGTGTTTTAATTACACATTTTGTTCATTTTATTATTTGAACTTAAAATAATAATAATAATAATAATAATAAATAGGTTTCTGCTCAGTAGTTCCTAAGACACAGTTTAATTGTGGTGCTTTTATTCTAGTGATAAAAAGCAGCTACAAATGTTTTATAAAATACACACACTCATATCAAAACCAAAAAATTTTCAATACTTTATTTATTACAGAAAATATATGTAATGTCTAATTAAATTAATTTACACTTTAAAGTTTTCCCTTAAAATCTTGGGATTTCAGGGCATGTATGGATTTAGTGTGTTGAGGGCACTGAACATTGTTCAGACCTGGGACAGTCTGGTGCACTTACTTCCTGTTACATGTCCATGCTCTCAAGTTGCTATTATCACTAATGTGGGTATTGTGACCACATATATACACATCTATAATTGGGACAGGGCCTTAAAAACGGCATTCGTCCTAAATACATAAAGAACTGCAATGAAGCTCTGCCCACTCACCTCATGATTCTGGTCATGGGCATCAAAGGAAATATAATGTTTTTTTTTTTTCTTTTCATTAAATAATTTTAAGGAATTTAAGTGAATAAGGAACAAAGAAAAATGATGAATAATGTATTTGAACACACACACAAAAAAATAGACTTATTTTACTAAAAGGCTTCCTGGAATGTCAGGAAATTCTTTTTTTTTTATTCATTTTAATTCACAATATGCACAAATTCATCCTTAATCTTATACCAAATGTACCTAAAGTATTACTAGTAATTATATATAAGTATATAAATGAATGAATGAATGAATGAATAAATAAATGAATATATTCTGTTCTTCACAGCTTCTCATCTGCATTTATCATATACGTACTGTAAACCTGAGTAGTCTAAAATTCCCTTTAGTCCTATAACATCCTCTAAAGTCTAAAACACTGAAAGAATGAAATTTAAACACTTTGAATTAATTAACACTGTTTTATTTGTCAAAGAAAATATCTCTGAACAAGGAGAAATCATTCAGCAATAACAAAGATAAACTCAGACAGAATTAAGTTTCTAAATTTGTGAAGAAGTGACTTAATATATTATATTTTACAATTTCAGAAAAATCTATATCCAACATGATAATAAAAAAAAAAAACTATAAGTTATAAATTCAAATCATTTAATCCAAATGATTAATCTCACTCTTTCATACAGTATCTCCTTAAACTTTTTCCTTGAAAATATTCCAGTACAACTTCAGTGTATGTGTTCGTGGCTACCACTCCATATGTCTTGTCCCTGCAGGAAAAGATATTATGTACACTCTTATGAATAAATGTGCTTCACAATGCCAGAGATAGAATAACATTTTGGTCTCAATGTTTCCATAAAGAACCTTTAACATCTAAAGAACCTTTCTGCTTTATAAAAGTTTATTTGTGACAAAAGAAAGTTCTTCAGATTATAAAAATGTCAGTGAGATGGTTCTTTAAAGAACCTTTGACTGAATGGTTCTTTGTGGAACCAAAAATGCTTCTTCTATGCACTGTAAAACCCGACAAGTTAACTCAACTCAAATCGTTTGAGTAAACCGATTGCCTTGACTGTAATACCCGACAAGTAAACTTAACTCAAACGGTTTGAGTAAACAGATATCCTTAAGTTATGTTAACTCAAACCGTTTGAGGAAACCGATTGCCTTAAACCATTTAAGTTGAAAAAAACTAACAGTTATGAGTACTCTGAACTTAATTCAGTTGAGTTCCCTGAAAGAAGATATACATTGCAATTAAGTGATTAAGTGATTAATTGAGCTTTAGTGATGAACACCTGCTGTTAACAAACATAATTACTGAAGAAAAGAGAGAAAGGAACAACAGCTGACTTCAGACACAGCCTCACTCAAACCTGACAAGTTATGTTAACTCAAACCATTTGAGGAAACTGATTGCCTTAAACCATTTAAGTTAAAAAAACTAATAGTTACGAGTACTCTGAACTTAATTCAGTTGAGTTCACTGAAAGAAGATATACATTGCAATTAAGTAATTAAGCGATTAACTAAGTGCTGATTGAGAATTAGTGATGAACAGCTGCTGCTAACAAACAGAATCACTGAAGAAAAGAGAAACACAAGAACTACTACAACTGACTTCAGACACAGACTTAGATGAAATCAACTGAAATATAATACATGAAATCTCTCAAGATCTGATTAAACAACCCCACAAACAGCATCACCAGCTCCACTTATTAATAACCAGACTGACTTTATTTCTGTCAGACGTCTACAGAAGATCTTATTGAGAAAGAACTAAGGTTTAGATGTTGATTTATTGTTTCATTTGAAGTAACCATGTTAGAGATCAGTGTTTGCTTTAGTTGGGCTCTTGACCCTTGACTTCTGTCTTAGTCTTTTCTCTGGCTGTTATAACCGTGTGTTTCTAAAACACATTTGTTGTAACTCAAAAGCCCAGAAGAAATGCCATCAGGTGTTCACCTGTACCTAGATGTAGATTGTTGTACTTTATAGCTGTGATGATAATTTTTCATTATTATTCACAAATATTGATCTATACATAGTCTAATCTCTGATTAAACAAATGTGTAATTAGTAGAAGTGGACCTAATAAAAATGACACTAAGAGCCAGTGATTCTGTGATAATCAGTTAATATAAAAATGATTTCATAAACATTTTGTACACATACATTTTTCTTCTATGCCAGTAACTGGTCAAACACAGACATCAATAATCAGAATATGAACCTCAACAATGGTGACAAAAAAACATGCTGCAATGCATGCTGGGTTGTAGTACAAAACTCATCCATGGCTCCCAGCATGCTCTGCAGCATTTTTTTTTTTCTTTTATGGTCACCCTTGTTGAGGTTCATATTCTGATTATTGATGTCTGTGTGTGACTAACTGACACCATAGAAGACCACACTGTTTGGAAAGTCTTTGTATTAACTGATTATTACAGAACCACTGGCTCTAAAAATCACTTTCACTATAGTCAATTTAATTACACAACCCATATTTCATCAGAGATTAGACTCCTAGCAGTTGCATAATAATATATATAATTGGTTGTTATACCAATATAAAGTATAACAACCTACATCTAGGTACAGGTTATAGTGATGGGATTTATGGCTCTTTGAGGGGATCCGGATCTTCGCGATCCGTTCCTTTCAAAGAGCCGTTCAAAAGAATGGCTCTTTTGGCTCTTTTTAAATATTTAGTCAGTTTTAAGAAGCCAGCTTGGGAGCATCTCAGTTTATCCTGGAAATAATCACTGGGAGGTATTATGAGGTGAGATTTGTTAGTCAAATAATTAAAGCTCAGATATCACACACCAATATCTGAGTTTGAATTATTCTGAAATATTGATTGTTACCTCATTTCTCATGTGTGGACTATATTCCATAGGGTTGCACAAATCCCTCTGCTTAGACAGTGACATCATTATTTTGATTTACCTTTAGTACAAAGTGTGTGTGTGTGTGTAAAACTACGTTGACTTATGTTATTCATACAATACCTACTCACAAATAAACATAAAAAACGAAGCCGGCTGCAATGAATTTCTGTGCAAAACAGCTTTTACTACAAACACTTCCACACAAGAACATTGTTATCACACAAGAACATTTTGATAGAAAACTATTTTTTTTTAAAGTAGATAAAATTAGAATAAATAAAATGGAAATGTCTACATACTACATACTATTACTACTGTAAACTTTGCAAATAGGACATCAACCCCTTCAAGTCAATGAACAATAACAAAGTGGGCTGCAATGAATGTCTGTGGAAAACAGCTTTTAGTGAAAAATTTCTATACAAGTACAGTATCACAAAAGAACATTTTTAATGATTTTAAAATAAGTTTTAAATGAACACAAAATGCAATGTAAATGCATGCACAACTAATAACTAATATCATCACGCTATAAAGGGTTGGCCTGCGCTGGGTGCGCCCCTCCCCCTATAACTGTTCTGTCTCCTGGCGGAGCTCATTTGTATGAACACGCATAGGAAAAAAGAACGATAGAAAGAACGGCTCCTCTCCAGTCGCGACTCGGCTCCCATCGTTCATGTTTATGAGCCGTTCAAAAGAATCGGTTCGTTCGCGAACGTCACAACTCTAACAGGTTAACACCTGATGGCATTTCTTCTGGGCTTTTGAGTTACAACAAATGTGTTTTAGAAACACACGGTTATAACAGCCAGAAAAAAGACTAAGGCAGGGGTCAAGAGCACAACTAAAGCAAACAGTGATCTCTAACATGGTTACTTCAAATGAAACAATAAATCAACATCTAAACCTTAGTTCATTCTCAATAAGATCTTCTGTAGACGTCTGACAGAAATAAAGTCAGTCTGGTTATTAATAAGTGGAGCTGCTGATGCTGTTTGTGGGTTGTTTAATCAGATCTTGAGAGATTTCATGTATTTTATTTCAGTTGATTTCATCTAAGTCTGTGTCTGAAGTCAGTTGTAGTAGTTCTTGTGTTTCTCTTTTCTTCAGTGATTCTGTTTGTTAACAGCAGCTGTTCATCACTAATTCACAATCAGCACTTAGTTAATCACTTAATTACTTGAATGCAAAGTTTTAAAACTTACATGGTTTAAATCAAGGCAACCTGTTTACTCAAACGGTTTGAGTTAAGTTAACTTGTCGGGGTTTACAGTGTGGCATCACTGTTAAGAACCTTTAAAGCACCTTTATTTTTAAGAGTGTAGGCAATAAGACAGAATCAAAGCACAGTAAATTATTTGAGTGTCATATTAAAATAATGAGTGTCTGTTTACAGATGACAGTATTCACATGATTTCTCATCAACCAGAAACTTAATCAAACAAGCATGCCAAACACCTTTATATGATCAGTATATAAAATCTATGCATTTTGTTGAAAGTGTTGCACATTTTAGCTTTTCACTTATATATGTAGGTGATACCTTTTCCAGGACCCTTGACAGCACAAAACCACAGAGAAGATGACTGCTGAAGTTGACATTCCCATCAGAAATGCTGTTATCATTTTGATGTCCACATGCACTTGAAAAGCCGCTTTATCTTGAATGTAAAATAAGAAGGAAATATTAGTTTAATAATACTTTTGTTTAGTCCTCAACCCCAGCCCTAATCCTAAACTTAACCATCACCCTAAATCTGATTGGTTGAGAGCAGTGTTGTTCTGCAACAATGTCAAACAAGAAAAATATCCTAAATGGCTAAATCATATTCACCCTGAAATAAAGATGCAGTTTCTGCAGTATGTACATGCTCAGTATTACCTGTAGTATTGCTGATGTCATTCTGTGTGTTGTTTTTACCTTTAGGACTAGAGGGCTTGTTCCCTTTTGAATCAGTTGTAACACCTGGTATGTGATGAATTAGATTTTATAATTAGTAAAACATATTATGACTTTAGGAACGTCTCCTGCAAACACCCGATGAACTTCTTCTCATGTTTGAAGGATCTATGTATCGCAGTTCAGTATTTCAATAGTTGCTGGCACATTTTCATTTCATAATTTGTGATGTTGTAAGACTGTGATATTGTTAGGTTATCAGTGGAATGTGGTTCTACCTCTGATCTACAGTATATATATGACTGGATCGCTCATCGCGTTCTAAACTGCCAACAGACAGTGAAGCCACCGGAAGTGTTCGATCCGCCATCTTACTTATCCCTACTGGCTGAGAGCACCAATGAGACACATTCAAACCGCTGTCCTAAAATCACTCGATTTGAAGCATATCAGGCAAAGGGACTAGTTTTTATGTTAAGTGTATGTAAATTAATTTTTACTTCAGATGTTACCTGCAGTGTTTACAGTCTTTTGGGCAGGATAAGCTATAAATGTAAACTGTTTAGGTCTGTGTGTCTGCTGCGCACTGACGACACAGGTAACGCTCCGATACTAAATATAGTTTATTTCATTATCATATAATTATTTAGTAATTATTAAAACATGAACATATTAGTATCAGAAATTTGAATACGTTACAATGAATAATATGATTATGTTGTTAATATTGCTCTATAATTGAAATGATATATATATAAAGCTTGACTTACTATCTTGGAAATAAAGCTATATGTCTTTAAATCCGTGCTGTATATAGTCAGTTATTTCTCTGAATAAATTCAGATTTCAGAACAAGTACATTGTCGTTTGTTTTATATGTTGAGGTTGTGTCCATCTGATGTTTATCGTTTTCATGATGTTCGCTACTGTAACAAAAGTAGCTTTTTAATAAGTAGAGGAAATTCTAGATATAAAAAAAATATCCATTTACATGCCTAGGGTGTTTGCATTGTAATAATGTACAGAGATACTTCAGATTTACAAATGCTGACTTGTTAGTTGATGTTTTTTCATTAAAATCATACAATTACCTATTAATTCAATAGAACATTTATGTACACTAGGGATTACAAATAAGGCTGCGCGGCGGCTTCACTTCATGATGTCATGAGCAATCCAGTTCTATATTATAGATCAGTGGGTTCTACTTACTAAGGATATTGATAGTGATGAGTGCATTCAGGGTCTTGTTCTGAAATGTTCTCATACAGCTGTAAACCCCAGCATGCTCCTTTGTCACATTGGTTATCGTCACAGATCCAGCAGTCGCATGACAAGTGAATGACAGCACATTCACTTGTATGCAAAAATAAATAAATAATAATCTTACAGTAACAGATATGCTCTTCTGAACTGAAAGTTTTGTATATTTCTGATTTTTTATTTATGTAATGTTTTAGTGCATTTTTGTACATTTAGCAGACACTTTTATCCATAGCGACTTACAGTGCATTCAGGTTATACATTTATTTTTTTATCATGTATGTGTTCCTTGGGAATTGAACCCTCAACCTTTAGCACTGCTATCGCAATGCTTTACCACTGAGACACATGAACAGTTTTACATTTAATGTTTTAGTAGTTAAAATGTAGATTTGTAAACTCACACGTGAAGTTGAGGGTCCTATTTGTACTGATGATTTTTGCTTCCGTAGCTCACTTTACATCCTATAGTGGCATTGTGATCGTCACAGGTTGGAGTTAGAGTCAAAGTTGAGAGGTAAAGGCTTTCGGAGGTGCTCAGAATGATGTTGTCCTTTAGATAAGTGCTGTTTCCCCCTCTTTTCCTGATCCACCATGTTATATTAGGAGAAGTTTCAGGACAAGGAAAAGGAGCTGAACATGTCAGATCGGCCTTCTCTCCCTCTCTGAGAGGAGGAATCTTCATTATAGGCTCGTCTGCAAATAGATGTACTCAAGAAGTTAGACATTGCTGACATTTACCACAGTCTAAATTTTAGAGTCATTCTTTGAGTATATATTCAGATCATACAATGAAATGCATATTGTAGCAGTGTACACGTAGCAGTTAGGTTAACACAACTATATGCTGAATTTTCTTTATTTAAGAAATGTTGTCCAGCAAAGTTCCTCTGTGGGATTATGAAATCATTAAAACATCTTAAACAGAACATCCTTCTGAAACAATAAAGAACTGAAAGACAACTGCAATCTCCAGGCAAAAACAGGACCTGTTTAACTTTGCTAAATAAAGGTAAGCATTACCTTGAATGATGATTTTGACACTGGCTTTAGATAAAGTTTTTTTATTCCGCACAATTTTGAAAACAATTTCTCTTTCATCTTCTTTTATTTCTTTGATGATTCTGCTGCAGTTGTTTTTGGACAGATCAGGTTCAAGCAACTTAATCTGTTCTGTTTCAAATAGCTGTTTTCCTTCGATTTGTATCTCAGTTTCATTCTTACATTCAGTTGGATTATTACACACATTTTCCTGATCAATTTGAGGTTGATCTTTGTCTGGGTGAATGAAGGTACATGAAATGAGAGCGCATAATCCTGAAACGGCGGTCACTTCTGGTGGATTGAAGGTGATTTTCCAGTCATTGTATCTGTCATTTTCATTTGTCTTAAATAAAACAATTTGAACAGAGCATTTTTAACACAATAATGTTTTTTAAAGCATAATTAACTGAAAAAAAGATAAGGATAAATGTAAAACATTAGAAAGCCACAATATAAGATGTATACCTGTACACGACATGTCAAAAATAAAGAGGATTGTACAGCAAGAGATGATATGCATTTTAAATGTGTTCCACAAATCTGCACAGAACAAAACAACATTATACTTCAGCATTTACCATTTTTAAACATACTACATATTACAGAACCTACTACAGAACATATGTATGGCGTTAAAGAGAAAGCTTCTTACTGTTTTCTCAAGTTAACCCCGTCACAATGTTCTCAGAAGCGTTCGTTTTCCGAACTGCAGAAGCAGCATACAAGTAACAATGTACAAAATGCACCCTTCCTCTTATGTACTTCCTCTTTAAAATGCCTTCAAAAATAAGTTTGCACCAGCATGCGGCTGGGGGTTTGTGTATTTGAAAGATCACTATAGTAAACAGTGGAACAGGATAGCAGGATACAAGAAAGAAAGCATCTATGGCCAGAAATGTAGAGAGCATCAAGAGAAGAAAAAAAAATGTCTACTTAAGGCTTTTGATTTAAAAGAGGGGAAGGAGCTGATTCACTTTTAAAGCCTTTCCATCTGGTATTAATATGCATTTCATGATCTGGTCACAAGTGGTCAGCTCTAATACAAGCTTGAATAGAGTACAAAGTTGTTTGTGAACAGATCACCACATTGCATTTGGGCTGGTCCCAATACCCACACGTTGTAGTCTTTGCACTGATCACTTGTCTGATGTATTTCCTTTATTTGGTTCAAGTGGGTGTAAGGACCACAAGTGCACAGAACTTCTGATTAACTAATGGGGCACACTTACAACATAGCATTATATAAATGCAAGTAAAGTTTTTACTGTGTTTTAATTACACATTTTTGTTCATTTTATTATTTGCACTTAAAATAATAATAATAATAATAATAATAAATAGGTTTCTGCTCAGTAGTTCCTAAGACACAGTTTAATTGTGGTGCTTTTATTTTAGTGAAAAAAAGCAGCTACAAATGTTTTATAAAATACACACACTCATATCAAAACCAAAAAATTTTCAATACTTTATTTATTACAGAAAATATATGTAATGTCTAATTAAATTAATTTACACTTTAAAGTTTTCCCTTAAAATCTTGGGATTTCAGGGCATGTATGGATTTAGTGTGTTGAGGGCACTGAACATTGTTCAGACCTGGGACAGTCTGGTGCACTTACTTCCTGTTAAATGTCCATGCTCTCAAGTTGCTATTATCACTAGTGTGGGTATTGTGACCACATATATACACATCTATTATTGGGACAGGGCCTTAAAAACGGCATTCGTCCTAAATACATAAAGAACTGCAATGAAGCTCTGCCCACTCACCTCATGATACTGCTCATGGGCATCAAAGGAAATATAATGTGTTTTTTTTTTTTCTTTTCATTAAATAATTTTAAGGAATTTAAGTGAATAAGGAACAAAGAAAAATGGTGAATAATGTATTTGAACACACACACAAAAAAATAGACTTATTTTACTAAAAGGCTTCCTGGAATGTCAGGAAATTCTGTTTATTTTATTCATTTTAATTCACAATATGCACAAATTCATCCTTAATCTTATACCAAATGTACCTAAAGTATTACTAGTAATTATATATAAGTATATAAATGAATGAATGAATGAATAAATAAATGAATATATTCTGTTCTTCACAGCTTCTCATCTGCATTTATCATATACGTACTGTAAACCTGAGTAGTCTAAAATTCCCTTTGGTCCTATAACATCCTCTAAAGTCTAAAACACTGAAAGAATGAAATTTAAACACTTTGAATTAATTAACACTGTTTTATTTGTCAAAGAAAATATCTCTGAACAAGGAGAAATCATTCAGCAATAACAAAGATAAACTCAGACAGAATTAAGTTTCTAAATTTGTGAAGAAGTGACTTAATATATTATATTTTACAATTTCAGAAAAATCTATATCCAACATGATAATAAAAAAAAAACTATAAATTATCAATTCAAATCATTTAATCCAAATGATTAATCTCACTCTTTCATACAGTATCTCCTTAAACTTTTTCCTTGAAAATATTCCAGTACAACTTCAGTGTATGTGTTCGTGGCCACCACTTCATATGTCTTGTCCCTGCAGGAAAAGATATTATGTACACTCTTATGAATAAATGTGCTTCCCAATGCCAGAGATAGAATAACCTTTTGGTCTCAATGTTTCCATAAAGAACCTTTAACATCTGAGGAACCTTTCTGCTTTACAAAAGTTTCTTTGTGACAAAAGAAAGTTCTTCAGATTATAAAAATGTCAGTGAGATGGTTCTTTAAAGAACCTTTGACTGAATGGTTCTTTGTGGAACCAAAAATGGTTCTTCTATGGCATCACTGTTAAGAACCTTTAAAGCACCTTTATTTTTAAGAGTGTAGGCAATAAGACAGAATCAAAGCACAGTAAATTATTTGAGTGTCATATTAAAATAATGAGTGTCTGTTTACGGATGACAGTATTCACAATCACATGATTTCTCATCAACCAGAAACTTAATCAAACAACCATTCCAAACACCTTTATATGATCAGTATATAAAATCTATGCATTTTGTTGAAAGTGTTGCACATTTTAGCTGTTCACTTATATATGTAGGTGATACCTTTTCCAGGACCCTTGACTGCACAAAACCACAGAGAAGATGACTGCTGAAGTTGACATTCCCATCAGAAATGCTGTTATCATTTTGATGTCCACATGCACTTGAATAGCCGCTTTATCTTGAATGTAAAATTAGAAGGAAATATTAGTTTAATAATACTTTTGTTTAGTCCTCAACCCCAGCCCTAATCCTAAACTTAACCATCACCCTAAATCTGATTGGTTGAGAGCAGTGTGGTTCCGCAACAATGTCAAACAAGAATAAAATCTCCTAAATGGCTAAATCATATTCACCCTGAAATAAAGATGCTGTTTCTGCAGTATGTAAATGCTCAGTATTACCTGTAGTAATACTGAGACCAGGACAACCAGTACAACTAGAGCCCCAGATACAGATCCCCTGTAAAGACCTTGTCTCAGAGGACCACCAGGACAAGACCACAGGAACAGATGATTCTTCTGCACAATCTGACTTTGCTGCAGCCTGGAACTGAACTGCTGGTTTCGTCTGGTCAGAGGAGAACTGGCACCCCAACTGAGCCTGGTTTCTCCCAAGGTTTTTTTTTTTTTTTCATTCTGTCACCGATGGAGTTTCGGTTCCTTGCCGCTGTCGCCTCTGGCTTGCTTAGTTGGGGTCACTTCATCTACAGCGATATTATTGACTTGATTGCAAATAAATGCACAGACACTATTTAAACTGAACAGAGATGACATAACTGAATTCAATGATGAACTGCATTTAACTATCATTTTGCATTATTGACACACTGTTTTCCTAATGAATGTTGTTCAGTTGCTTTGACGCAATGCAATGTATTTTGTTTAAAGTGCTATATAAATAAAGGTGACTTGTAGCATTACTGATGTCATTCTGTGTGTTGTTTTTACATTTAGGACTGGAAGACTTGTTCCCTTTTGAATCAGTTGTAACACCTGGTATGTGATGAATTAGATTTTATGATTAGTAAAGGCATATTATGACTTTAGGAACGTCTCCTGCAAACACCCGATGAACTTCTCCTGATGTTTGAAGGATTTATGTATCGCAGATCAGTATTTCAATGGTTGCTGGCACATTTTCATTTCATAATTTGTGATGTTGTAAGACTGTTGTAAGAGGTTATCAGTGGAATGTGGTTCTACTTACAAATTATATTTAAAGTGATGGATGCATTCAGGGTCTTGTTCTGAAATGTCCTCATACAGCTGTAAACCCCAGCATGCTCCTTTGTCACAGTGGTTATCGTCACAGATCCAACAGACGCTTGGTTCATGAATATATCTGTGGGGAAAAAAAATCATCAGTTTTGACAGCACATTCACTTGTATGCAAAAAAAGAAAAAAAAGAAAGGGAGATGCATTCAGGTTATACATTTCTATTTTTTATCAGTATGTGTTGTTCTTGGGAATTGAACCCACAACTTTTTGCAGTGCTAACTTAATGCTCTACAACTGAGACACAGGAACAGTTATACATTAAACGTTTTAATAGTTAAAATGTAGATTTGTAAACTCACACGTGACTTCGAGGGTCCTATTTGTACTGATGATTTTGCTTCCGTAGCTCACGTCACATCCTATAGTGGCATTGTGATCGTCACAGGTTGGAGTTAGAGTCAAAGTTGAGAGGGAAAGGTTTTTGGAGGGGCTCAGAGTGATGTTTTCCTTTAAATCACTGATTTTTCCGTCTCTTTTCCTGATCCACCATGTTATATTTGGAGGATTTTTAGGACAAGGAAAAGGAGCTGAACATGTCAGATCGGCCTTCTCTCCCTCACTGAGAAGAGGAATGTTCATCATAGGCTCGTCTGCAAATAGATGTACTCAAGAAGTTAGACATTGCTGACATTTACCACAGTCTAAATTTCTGAGTCATTCTTTGAGTATATATTCAAATCATACAATGAAATACATATTGTAGCAGTGTATACGTAGCAGTACACATAGCATGTTGTCCAGTATAGTTCCTCTGCTGGGATTATGAAATCATTAAAACATCTGAAACAGAACATCCTTCTGAAACAATAAAGAACTGAAAGACAACTGCAAACTCCAGGCAAAAACGGGACCTGTTTAACTTTGCCAAACGAAGGTATGCATTACCTCGGATGATTATTTTGACACTGGCGTTAGATAAAGTTTGGCCATGCCCCACAATTGTGAAAACCTATTCTCCTTCGTCTTCTTTTATTTATTTGATGATGCTGCTGCAGTTGTTTTTGGTCAGATCAGGTTCAAGCAACTTAATCTGCTCTGTTTCATTCTCTTCCTGTTTGTTTTCAATATGTTTACTTACTTTCTCCTTGAAAGGGATAGTTCACTTTCAAATTAAATTTTGGTATGTTTTAGCTTACCTCAAGGGCATCCAAGATGTAGGTGTCTTTGTTTCCACAGTTGTTTCCATTTTATTAATATTATTGTCCAAAATTAACATTATCTAAATACTTTGTACGTATATAAAAACTAGAAAAAAAGTCTAGAAAAAAGTCTTGTAACTACAACAAAAAATTTTCTAATTATATTTAAAAGATAAAGCAATAAAATGTGCCCTGACCATTTTAAGTCAAACCATTCACAGTTTAGAAGCTTACAGATACGTACAAGATACATCCTTCCTCTTCTGGAGAACTTCCTCATTTTACTGAATCGCACAAATGGCGATTGTTTTACATAGCCGTAGTTTGATACAAATGTATTGTTGTTAGCCAGAGATATCAGGATGAGTTTTTTGAAAGAGATATTCAGTAAAAATAGTATTGTGGGTAAGATGTTTTTTACTTTGAAAAGACATTAAACTTAATTAACAAAGACTTTATTAGCACTTAAAGGGAGGATACTGACATGCACAGACAGAAAAAGAGATCCACTGCTTGTGTATGACATACTTCAGCTGAGAATGCAGGATACAATGAAGGTTAAGCTCCAGGAGACATGGAGAAAAACAATACAACAAACAGATCCACAACATCTGTCATCGGTGTTTTAATGCTTCTGTTTCAGACATTTAGATCAGAGGAGAGGACAGGATTTGTTTAGCGTATTTACTTAATTATTTATGTCTGTAAACAGCAAAGAAGATTTCAATTGTTCAATCACAAAGGCTAAATTGCTTTAACATACATTATCCATAGAAAACAGCTTTTTTGGAATACTTTTGGAATAATGTGCTTAAGTTCTGCATTTTGACCAGAATGGGAAGTCGTGGCCTGGAGGTTAGAGAATTTGACTCCTGACCCTAGGGTTGTTGGTTTGAGTCTTGGGCTGGTAATACCACGACTGAGGTATCCTTGAGCAAGGCACTGAACCCTCAACTGCTCCCCGGGTGCTGCAGCATAAATGGCTGCCCACTGCTCCAGGTGTGTGTGCACTTTGG
Source organism: Carassius auratus (assembly GCF_003368295.1). NCBI lineage: Eukaryota > Metazoa > Chordata > Actinopteri > Cypriniformes > Cyprinidae > Carassius > Carassius auratus. Next base: position 7,662,205 of record NC_039257.1, on the reverse strand, counting down.
ATGGGTTAAATGCAGAGAATGAGTTCTGAGTATGGGTCACCATACTTGGCTGTCTGTCACGTCACTTTCAAAATTGCGACATTTTGAAGAATTCTCTTATTTCTCACATAAAAAAACTTAAACTCAAAGTATTTTATCTATTTTTTAACAGTACTAAGGTATACTATAATAATGTAGATTTTAGGGGTAATGTATATTTCTGACTTCTCTCAAATTTGAACACAAAGTCATCCTCCCAGCTTGGCCATGCATGTTGCAGTTGGAGTCAGGCAGTTTTGATGGTTGAGCGTGTAGTCTCTCTGGCTGTGAGGTCATGCAGTTCTTGCCAACTTCGTAGACAAAGCAAATCCTGGCCAGATACTGCAGGATGCATTTCTTGGCCCAGTTTGGGATGAGTTTGGCCTTGGGGACAAATGTGTGATGTATGTTAATAATAAAGATGGTGAGAGCAGTGGATGGAGTGAGTGAACATGGTCATCGTGGATATGTAATAGTTTCCTGTAGAATGCAAGAGAATGTTTAGTAACGTTTAGTGTCAATGATATTGCCAGGAAATGATTACATTAGACTGAAAAGTTCAGAATGACAGATTATCAGTTAATGATGAAAGCTATGTTGTTTCTTAACTTTTACATTAATGATCATTTTAGTACATTTAGAGAATAAATATTCAACAAGAATAAAATCATATTGCACAATGTTGAGAGTATTTAGAAAAAAAAGATATAGAGTGTCACAATGTTATTAAGTACTGCCTGTAAAAAACAAACTGTCCGTCAGTATAGTTTAGAATAGTTTTCTGACTAATAGACGTGTGAGAACCTTTAAAGGAATTGAAGTTCATTTGTTTCCGGTGTTTACAAAATGAAACTTGTTCTAAAAAAGAAGCTTCTCTCAGTGCTAGTGGTGTTAGAGGAGTTACCGAAACTTGCCTAGCTAGTGTGAAAGCTTCTCAGAAGTGTACAGTAATTATAGTCAAGTTAAAAATTGTTATCACTAGTAAGACCTACTTAAAGCTACTTATAGGGGCAATAAATACTTATATATGTATAAACTACATAAGAGATGTAAAACTGTCTAAAATGCCCAGGCTGAATTCTAAATAGCATATCCGCACTGTTTATATTACAATATTTAGTTTATGCCTTTATATTAAAACTTTATATTTATACAAATGTTACCATGTTACAGCAGTTATGATTAGGGGTACAATCTCTGAAGGAGGCATGATCTCAGCCACCAACAGCTGAAACACATAGAGCGTAACTCCCAGTGACACCTTCTCTCCAGAGTCTGCAGGTAGATAGAAACCCAGAGGAATCAAACAGGGAATGAGCCAGTTGAACACATAAACCAAGGCCCTACTCTTCAGTTTCAGAGTGTACATCACGTCCGGATAAGGGTCTACACAGCCGCCATACAGAATGATGTTTTTCTTGTCTGGCATTCCCAGCACCTCCTATTCCACGTTGTCGACCACATCTGTGAGATCTGTGCTCTCCATGATGTTCAAAATGTCAAGATGGTTGCCTTTGTAGGTCCATGACCCATAGGTCAGACGGCACTGCTGAGCGTCAAAGGGGAAGAATGAGATGTCAACTTTACAGCTTTTGGAGATGGCTGGAGTGTGCCACATGATCTGGCCATTATGATGGATCACAAAGTTGGTGTCCATAGTAATCATCAGCGCTACAAGAGTAAAGATATTACAGTAAATGAGCAGTTTGGGTCATTCTACACAGGGTAAAAAAAAAGTCTTCACTCTTCCATGGAAAAGAGCTCCAGATTGATCATATTGTTTGGGGGGGGGGGGGGGGGCGATCTTATGTATACAGCCCTCTTCAATTCATTTCACAGACAGTTTTTGATAGAATTTGATCTGGAATTTTGACTGGGCCATTCCTTTGACTTCATTGTATGTTTGAGCTCATTATTCATACATTTATCAACAGATTTATGAATGAAGGCCTGCAGTTTTTTTTCCAAAGAACATCTACTGTAACTGATTTTGCTTGGATTCATTTTCTCAGAAATTTCAATTTTAACAGGAGTGTGTAGACTTTTTATAGCCTATGTAGAGTAATTAGGTTCCCCTAAAAACGTGGCAAAGAATAGTGGTCAACTAATAATTCGAAGGAACAAGACTAACATATTTGCTCAATATTTGAATCACTTGATTGATTCGTTAATTTGTCTGATTATTTAATTGAATTTAACTCAAGGATTTCCTCATCAAATGACTGGAATTTGGGTTTGTTGATAAGTAAATACTGACAGTATTTTAATTTTTGAGCAAACTATTCCTTTGTTGGGTTTTCACCATGAGTGTAGAGTGACATGACATACAGTCAAGTATGGTGACCCATACTCACAATTAATGCTCTGCATTTAACCCATCCATAGTGCACACACACAGAGCAGTGAACACATACAAACAGTGAACAAACACCTGGGGCAGTGGGCATCATTTATGCTGCGGTGCCCGGGAGCAGTTGGTGGTTCAGTGCCTTGCTCAAGGGCATCTCAGTCCTGGTATTGCTGGCTCAAGACTCGAATCCACAACCTTAGGAGTCATACTCTCTAACCACTAGGCCACAACTTCCCCTTACCAAAAAGTAGTATACTTCAAGTTTAATAAGTATACTTAAAGGTGCTGTAGGGAAATATTTTTTACATATTTATTAAACCTGTCATTATGTCCTGACAGTAGAATATGAGACAGATAATCTGTGAAAAAATCAAGCTCCTCTGGCTCCTCCCAGTGGTTCTATTGCCATTTGCAGAAATCCATCACTCCCGGTAAGAAACAACCAATCAGAGCTGCGGTCTGTAACTTAGTTTGTGTTCAAAATGTAGAAAAATTTATATAATAAGCGAGTACACCATGAATCCATTTTCCAAACCGTGTAGTGTCCTGAATCACTAGGGTGCACCTATAATAAGTGTTTATTCTGACTATTTTAGTAAGTAAGTAATTCGGACTATTTTAGATTGCTTCGAAGTAGTTCCGGCTACGATGTTCTTCCGCAAGACTCAAACAGTTCTGTTTATTAACCGCTAGAGCGTCAAAAGTTACCTACCGCAGCTTTAAGTAAAGTTCAAGTATATTTTAACTACACTTTATGTAGAAAGTATTTTAATATCAGTGTTCTAGTAGTATATGTAATGTAGTGTAATGCCAATGTAATGTTTCAATACTCCTTGGGACTAAATTGGCCCACTTTCTGGTATATAAAAGTATACTTAAAGTATAACAGTAGCAAACTTTGAGTACACTACTAGTTTACCTCTGTAGTTTGTTCTGCAATTATACTAAAAGTGAACTTATATGTAGTTTACTAATTAAACACTTTGTACACCTTGAAGCGTCTCAGTAAACTACTAGTTTAGTAGTTTTATACTGCAAGTATACTCATAATAATTTTCTTTAAGTGAACTAAACATCATACTTTAAGTATACTGTACTACTATGTCCCTATTTAGGTTTGAATTTGTATATATTTTGTTATATTAATATCTGAACATACAAAACATCCAAAGAAAGAACAGGGTATCTTCTTGTAAACAAAAACATTTTATTCTAGCTTCATGCATTATTTATAAAATAAAAAAAAAAAACTTTAATGTGGGTAAGTTTAATAAAAAAATGAAATAACAGTTTGAACAAAAAGCTGAAAAAACAACAACTATGAATTGGATTTAGAATGATAATCAAAACGTGAATCGATCAGTCATTATTACCTCTTAACAACATTTTATTCCATAACGTTACAGTTTTGATGTTGTTTCATGTCAGATGATCATGTTAGATTACATGTGTAAATGTCTGTTGTTTATTTTTCTCCTTCACTTGTGTTTTTTTTTTCTTTGCAGAAGGAGTGCGCAGTAGTGCGTGTACTACCGCCCCCTACTGTATAATAATGAAAACACAGATTCTAGGAGTATAGCTAAAATATATTCAGACTTTTTGTAAGTATAAGTCAAGTATATTAAATGCCATTTTAAGTATATTTCTAAGGAGTACATAAAGCCCATTTCTGAGAAGTACATAAAAAGTAAACTAAAAGCATACTTCCCTATTTTTAGTTTAAAAGAAGTATAGTAATAGCCCACTTGAATAAACTTCTTTTTCGTAAGGGTATACATAACTGACATGACAAAAACTATTCAGTTTAATTATTACATTTCATTGTAGTTGGATTTATTTAAGATAGATGTGACTAAGACTAGATGTGACTAAGACTAACATAGACAAATTTAGTCAAATAATGGTGTCCGTTTGAATATTACATCCCAAACACATTCTGTATCCTCCAAATTCAGTGCAGGACCAGCTGTAGAATCAAACTTGTCATACTTAAATAATAATGTACACACTGCTCTGTAAACACTGCTCTGTGTGTGTGTGTGTGTGTGTGTGTGTGTGTGTGTGTGTGTGTGTGTGTGTGTCTGGGTGTTCACTGCTGTGTGTGTGCACTTTGGACGGGTTAAATGCAGAGTGCAAATTATGGGTCACCATACTTGGCTGTATGTCACTTTCACTAAATACATTTCCTTAAAGCTTTGGTTTGGCCAGTTTTCAGAAAGATCTCATCTGAATGGCGGACATTCTAAACACAGTTCAAAATCTTCACTTCATCACTGTATTTAATAAACTAGTTAGCTTCCTTAACCCAACAGAAATAAAGATCTATTTTCTGTTTGAATATTTTAAAATGTAATATATTCCTGTGATGCAGAAGCAAAGCATTTTCATTCAGCAAGGATGTAATTATCTGTAAATTATTTTGTAATTTATTTATTATGCTTGTACAGCACTTTGTGCAACCCTGGTTGTACAAAATAAAATGAACAAAGCTAAACTAAACTAAACTTTTTTTGTTTAGTTATTGCAATATTTACAGGAAATAGCATTCTTTTGTCAAATGCATAACTTTGGACATTATTTTAGCTTATTTTTGCAATTACCATTGATTTCCTTACTGAATAACTTATGACACAGAATTCATGATTCTTACACATTTATCTGCATTTGTAATCCAACAGAATGACAACATTGTCTCTACAGTGTCCTCATTTGAGCTCATTTTCTGATAGGCTGTGGTTTTGTGCATTGTCTGGCAGATTACCTTGTCAATTATTTGGGAGAGGGTTATCTGTATGTGAAGTTCAGGATGTCGTCTGTGTCCTCAACTGGCCTCAGCACAATTGTGTAGTTCCTAAATAAATAATTGAGCAGTTTCTGGGCGTAGATCCCATAGCAAAATAAACATCTGTATTTTGTTTGAATATTGTTTAATGTTGGCGAAGCTAAATATGTGACCAATCACGGAAAGTAGGGACACAAGTCGGTTCTGGGGCATTTTGAGTTATTCACAGATTCTGAAAGAGTAGTCTCCAAGCTTTCCAACGATGTGTAACACATGGAAATCTGATAATATTTGGAGAAGTTGTGGCCATTTGAAGGTAGTTACTCAAAAAAGCTCAAAAAGCAGAAAATAGCCTTTAAAGATTGTGCAGTTCTCACCTGTTCTCACTGCTGGGAGTGACAATAGGGCTCATTTACATCTAATTACATCTCATTTACATAAGCCATACCCCCTGTAAAGCTGCATATTTGCATAGCAACGACAGACACAACGGGAAATATTTGACCGCATACTATTAATAATAAAGGATAATGTGCATTGTAAATGTCAGGAATTTATCTTTTTTGACTTTTATAAAAATTATTTAGAGGCTGAAATATGTGAGTTTTATCTTTTTATAAAACCTTTTTTGTCAAAACTCTATTTGAACTTGTGCATTGTAAATAACGTTGCAAGACACTCCTTTAAAATCTGGCCATCATTTTAAATGTTATTATTTTAATGTTTACGTAAACAAAAAGTACATATTGATGCTAATTTTATTTGTTATTTGCTGGTTTTCTACATAAAACTTGGTGAATTGATTTTATTGAGTAGCATTAGGACTTTTTGAACAGGATTCTGTGATAACCGTGATCATTTTGGTCACTATAATCATGAAATGAAATTTCCATGCTATTTCATCTCTAGTTATGATCAACTATGATAAACTAAAATTCAAGGACTTAATATGGGGACACATTTCGAGTGAGAGCAAGGTTACATCATGTTACCTTGTAAAATGCATTGTTACAGTTTTCATGTGTCAAAGACAACTATGCAAAAAGCTTTTTTTTTTTTTTTTTTTTTTTTGCATTTATTTCTGGCCATACTGTATGACAGAGGTCTGATATTCTATTCGTCATATTTCTGTTTTGCATAAAACTGAAGGATATTCGATACATCCTATACTGTATTCTAAAATGATCTGATATTAACTTTTGCATGGATTTTATTGAAAAGAGCTTAGGCTCATGTAACCAGTCATTTCACAGTGCGTCTGTGAATCAATCAATATTAATGATCACTGTATTATTTTTTTTTTAATAAAATAAATGCAGCCTTTATGAGCATAAAAGAATGAGCATTTAAAAAAACAATAAAACATATTAATGGTCAGTCGTGTGTACACTGTAATTTGTCTAAATGTGATGTGGTTAGTTTATTAATTGCATTTTTTATTTTACAGATAATTACAAATGGAGAAATATTAAAAAGTAAAGTCAGGGCAAGATTCATCATAAGGTAAACCAAATCATAGCCTGTCAATCAGAGCCATATGAAGGATTGAGGAGGGATGGAGGGATGAGATTACTCATATACAACACAAGATAATGATTATACTGATTTTACTGAACTGACAATGTGATGGTAAAATAAATGATAAAAATGATTAGCTAGCAGCTAGAAATCAATACCTGGAATAAGCAGCTAATAATGCAAGTTAAACATTTGACTAAACATTAGACTGTGTAATATGAATTTGCTTAGAAATGAAAGAAGGTTTAAATCCTATCACTGGCTAAAAACCTGCAGAAAATCAAACAGATATGGATATGATTGATATGTAAGAAAGAATAATACATTATCTGGTACAAACATCAAGCAGAAGTAAAATAAAGGTTAAATATTGCACATTCTTGGCAGACTTCTCTCAGTTCACTTCATTGAAGCTCTGCTATGAGACATACCTGTAAAGTGACAGGTGACAGCTGCTGTATGAAAGTCAATAAAACACAGAGACACTAAACCGATTAATCCACCAATCAGAGCACATGTGTAATCCAGCCTCACTGTATTTGACGTATTATATGTCCAGGTTTTCATGCCATTAAATAAACATGTATTTATTATTATTTAATAATACAATAATTAAATATAATTATTCAAATAAATTATATAATAATTATATAATTAATTATATAATTTTATAATAATAATAAAAAAAACTTTTCCTTTTCCTATTAATTGTAAATAGTTCATAGTCTTAAAACTGTAATTGATAAATTGAATACATATTAACAACAACATTATGTCCATCCATATTATGTCCATCCTAAAGCTACGGTATATATATATATATATATATATATATATATATATATATATATATATATATTAATCAATTAACTTATATGAGCTAAATTATATTAATGTAATTAATTCATTTATATAGATATTCATATAAAACAGATTGTTTCAAAGCAGCTTCACAGAAATACACAGGAAAATACTGTGTGTTGCAAAATTTTAGAATGAAATTATATATTTTTGCTTTGAAAACAATTATATAAAATAAAATAAACAAAATACATAATCATTGCTTCACACCCTTGGAAGTATATTTTAAAAAAAAATCATGCAACTTCACATTGATTGAACATCAGCTGACCTCACAGCGGTTTGCTAATGTCACCATTATTTTGATTGTGAATACAGTGAGGGCCCCGGCAGCTCTTTGTCACGTATAGCAGGTTTAAATGAGGTGCTTTCAATCTTTGACCACAGGGTGGCAGTATCAGCACATAATTCCACTGGACAAACTGTAGGGCCAAATCAGACTGAAGAGGATCTCATTTTCATATGATTAGGAGAAGAGGAAGAATATGTAATTTACATGATCAAATAAACTGATGGATTTGTAATTGGAGTTACAATTTGGCTGTATTTGGAAATTGAAAATCTTTTGAATAATTATATTAATGGGAAAGAAAATGTTAAAACATAATGAAAGCAAGTACAAGGTCTAAAAAAGATGAGTGTGTTGTTTTGTGTTTGCCAGAGGATATAACACTGTCAAATTCAACGGCTTTTGGTCAGAATTTACGTGAATGAACAGCAGTGTTTGTCTGAGTATGAAACTGTAGCAGTCTAGTGCGAGTCTACTTCATTTTATTTTCAAATGAGGCAATGTGTAGCTCTACGAAGAGGATCAGATATTTTTATTTATTTATTTATTTATTTATTTATTTTCTAGAGCTTGAAAGTTTTATTTTATTTTATTTTATTTTGTTCTGCTCTCATGTCTCTCCAGACATACCTCAAAACCAAGACAGCTGCAAACTGCCAGAAATAGCTGTGGATTTAAAGGGAAGTGGATGTTTCTCGTTTCTTCTGCTCTCACTGACAAGAGACTTGAACATCGACACAAAAGAAAGTACATGAAAACTGCTTCATAAGCAGCCACAAACACATCTCCCCCCAAAAAATGAACCTGAAACTAATGAGTTTCATGTTTTGTAACCATGAGGTAAGTGTGTAAAGCGCAGATTTGCATAAACGGTTCCTCCTTTTTATTAATGTGTCCGGGAAAGTACAAATTCAGCATTTTATACAAAAAAAATTATGCTGTGACAGTGGGTTGTGTGAACTGATTCACACACAAGTGGCACAACATTTCTTTCTTGTGTTTAACAGTATATGATATATTGATATTAAATTCTAAATGCTGAAATGAGGTTCTGAGCAAGTGTGACAGTTAAATATGGAAATGAACATTATATTGAAATCAAGTCTTGTTCTTCTTATCATGATTCATATTTGCAAAATATCTGGATAATTGAAAATGAAACTTTCTACCAACACAATCTTAGTAACAAAGTGGTTGAAAACTACTACAACACTGAATCAAATATTTATCTTTATTTTATCTTAAAAATAGCATTTGTTTTCTTGTCTTTCAATTTGTTCATACTACAATAACTTCCATATACAAAATATATGATTTGGTTTTCTTTCTTTCTTTCTTTCCTGTATATATATATATATATATATATATATATATACACTAAAACCAAAATTACCAGAGCCAAAAATTCTGTCTAAAACACAAATTGCTTGTAAATTTCACAAATTATTACAAAAACTGCAAGTCACACATTTTCAAGTAGAAATTTTCAAGTAATAACAAAAACAAAAACAAAACAAAACAAAACAAAAACCTGAAATAGGATTTTCTCGTAAAATATACCCCAACAATCTTTCTTTTGGTTACAATTTAGAAAATAATAGTTAACAGTGTTGATTAAATCAATTATAAACATGTTCCAGAATGTTTGACACCCACATGTTTGTCTTTATTTTGCATACCCAAATAAGTTAACAGAATAAAGCAAATGAATAAAGAAAAGAAGAAAAAAGAAAATGTATATAATTACATCAACAATTTAATTTGAGGTTTAAGAGGAACTCTCAGATTATTAATACATGTTAATTGCTCTTATCTTGAAATAATTGAGTAAATTTCTGTAACTCATATATTTTGAAAACACTTCAACTAACATTATAGCGTAATATAAATTTAAATATTTTTGGTAGTGGAAATTTAGACTATAACTAGCTAAATGCTAACATGCTAAGTAACACAAGACTTTGATAGCATAGCAATAGCTTAATAAGTATAGAAATAAAGAACATTTAACATTCAGTAAAGCATCCTATGCTCAACTAGTCACAAACAGAAGTTCTTCTAAATCTGGCATAAAAAAAAAAAAAATAATAATAATAATTATGTAGCATGTACTCTCCATGTTGAGTGCCATGGCAAAGCGTGCTGGGAAATAGAAATCCCCAGCCCAGTTTCAGTTAAATTCAAGTTCCTCTAAATGAAAAAGAAACAAGTTCATTAAATTCAAAACACTGACTTATAATGTGTCAGTTCTGTGCACTCTTGTGCACACGATTGACTAAATTGTTTAATTATGTTGAGCATTTACAGTGTGTTTGTACTGATTTATTATTTGAATCCTATCATTTATTCTTTTATTTCCCCTTGAAATAAATACCACTTAGTATGATATTTTGTTGTACTGTATATAATGTAAAGACATTTGTACTTTTTATTAAGTGTGATTTTTGTTCATATGTACATGTGATGAAACAAATACCCCATAAAAAATACATATGTTCATGTCCCGTCCCATTTAAAGTAGCACACATGATTTCTTGCGGGCTTTTGATTTGGGGTGGAGGAAAGCGAGAGCTGCTTCCGTAAACACCTCCTTCACCCCGTCCTGGCTGAGCGCTGAACACTCCATGTACTTGCTGGCCTTGATTTGTCGGGCCAGCGCCGCCCCCTGCTGCTGGGACACCACCGACAGGTTCCTCTCCTTGAGCTTCTTCAGCACCTCTGGATCATCTCTCAGATCCTTTTGAGTCCCCACCAGCAGGATGGGCACATTAGGACAGTGTTCCGACACCTCAGGGTACCACTTTAGCTTGACGTTCTCGTAGGACGAGGGGTTGACGATGCAGAAGCAGATGATGAAGACGTTGGTCTGTGGGTAGGAGAGGGTCCGTAGACGGTCGTACTCCTCCTGTCCCGCGGTGTCCCACAGATTCAGGCTGATGACTTTAGAGTCTACAGCCAGCTGTGCACTGTAGTTGTCAAACACGGTGGGAACGTATTCTTTAGGAAAGGCGTTGGTGGTGAAGGAAATCAGGAGGCAGGTCTTCCCAACCGCACCGTCTCCAACCACGACACACTTGATGTTCTGCATTGTTGTTCTGCCTTCAGCTTCCAAAAACTGAAAGACACGCAAGGACCAAACGTTGTCTATGACTTGTATGCAGTACATGAGATATTTATTTAAATCTGAAAGGCCTATTTGATCCTAAATATACTAAGAACAGTAAAAACTGTTAAATAATATTACAATTTCAAATTCTTCTATTATTATTATAATAATAATAATAATAATAATTATTATTATTATTATTATTATTATTATTATTATATATTTTGAAATGTAATTTATTCCTGGGATGTAAGGTTGAATTTTCAGCACCATTACTCCAGTTTTATGTGTCACATGATCCTACAGAATTCATTCTAATAAATCTATATCTATATCTATCTATCTATCTATCTATCTATCTATCTATCTATCTATCTATCTATCTATATATATATATATATATATATATATATATATATATATATATATATATATATATATATATAAATTATTATTATTATTATTATTATTATTATCATAAATGTTTGATATTAATAACTAATGTTCCTTGAACAGCAATTACGCATATTAGAGTGGTTTCTGAAGGGTCATGTGACACTGAAGACTGGAGTAATGATGCTGAAAATTCTGCCTTACATCCCAGGAATAAATAACAATTTCAAATGTATTCAAATTGTAAACAAATATTTTAAATTGTAAAAATATTTCTGATTTTACTTTATTTATTTATTTTCAAATGCATTCCTGGTGATTATAAGACTAATTTTGTGTTCCATGTGAGAAAGAAAATCTTGAGTTTGAAACGACATGCAAAAAGCTGAATATATTAAACTTGAATCATTGATAAATATATATATAAAAAAACAGTCATTTTAACACTGGTTAAACAATATGAATGAATATATTCATGCTAGATGACCATCATGGTTGTATAAGCCATGTTTATGTCAAATTATCACGTGTGTCACAGCTAAAAATGACCATGCTTAACGCCCACAAAACATTAGTGTTGTCAGTGACCTTTATTTATATCTTTCTGAGAAGAACATTTGCACTGAACTAGCAGGGAAGTAATTCATCTCATATGGGTGACTGTTAAAGAGATAGTTCACCCAAAAATGACAATTCTGTTAACATTTACTCACCATCATGTCATTCCAAACTTGTATGAATTGCTTTCTTATGTTGAAAATAAAAGAAGATATTTTTAAGATTGCTGGTAATCAATTTATTTTCCTACTATGGAAGTCAGTGGGAACCACCAACAGTTTGATTACCAGCAATCTTCAAAATATCTTCTTTTATGTTCAACATACAGTAAGAAAGCAATGCATACAGTTTTGGAATGGCGTAAAGGTGAGTAAATGATGACATAATTTTAATTTTTGGTTGAACAATGCCTTTAACATCATTTGAAACTCTGCAATAATGTAATAATATTGCATTATTTTTGAAAACATATGATGTGCATTCTCCTCAGCTTGAAAACAAATCTAATGAAGAGGCTGTCGACTCTTTACATGTTGACTTAGGGTTAGTTCACCCAATAATCAAAATTATTTAATTAATAACTCACCCTCATGTCGTTCCAAACCAATGAGACCTCTGTTCATCTTTGGAACACAGTTTAAGATATTTTAGATTTAGTCCGAGAGCTCTCAGTGCCTCCATTGAAGCTGTGTGTACGGTATACTGTCCATGTCCAGAAAGGTAATAAAAACATCATCAAAGTAGTCCATGTGACATCAGATAGTCAGTTAGAATTTTTTGAAGCATCGAAAATACATTTTGGTCCAAAAATAGCAATAGTCTGTTGTGAGAGAGTTCAAATCAAAGCAGTCTGTGATATCCGGTTCACCAACAAATCCTTCAATGTAACCGGATCTTTTTGAACCAGTTCACCAATTTGAACTGAATCGTTTTAAACGGTTCGCGTCTCCAATAAGCATTAATCCACAAATGACTTAAGCTGTTAACTTTTTTAATGTGGCTGACACTCCCTCTGAGTTCAAACAAACCCATATCCCGGAGTAATTCATGTACTCAAACAGTACACTGACTGAACTGATGTTAAGAGAGAACTGAAGATGAACACCGAGCCGAGCTAGATAATGACTCGTTCACGAGTCAAGAACCGTTTCTGTCAGACGCGTCCGATTCAAGAACCGAGGAGCTGATTATACTGCACATGTGTGGTTCAGCGTGAAGCAAACCGAACTGATTCTTTTGGTGATTGATTCTGAACTGATTCTGTGCTAATTTTATGAGCCCAGGTAAACCGAAGACTTGAATCAAGGGCAATCATCGCCAATGACGCTGTCCGAAAGAACTAATGGTGATCCGAAAACCGATGAGTCAGTCTTTTGTTCGTTATCTGGTTCGTCTCGGTGTTCATCTTCAGTTCTGTTTGATTAAATTAATTACTCCGGGATATTGGTTTGTTTGAACTCAGAGGGAGTGTCAGCAACATTAAACAAGTTAACAGCTTAAGTCATTTGTGGATTAATGCGTATTGGAGACATGAACTTTTTAAAACGATTCAGTTTGATTTGGTGAACTGTTTCAAAAAGATCCGGTTACATCGAATGATTCGTTCGCGAACCGGATATCACAAACTTTGATTTGAACTCTCTCACAACAGACACGGAAAAGAAGACAATGCTGAATAAAGTCGTAGTTTTTGACTGACCCTCTGATGTCACATGGACTACTTTGATGATGTTTTTCTTACCTTTCTGGACATGGACAGTAGACCGTACACACAGCTTCAATGGAGGGACTGAGAGCTCTCGGACTAATTCTAAAATATCTTAAACTGTGTTCCGAAGATAAACGGCGGTCTCACAGGTTTGGAACGACATGAGGGTGAGTTATTAATGACATAATTTTGATTATTGGGTGAACTAACCCTTTAAATGTTGAAGGCTCTAGTTATGCACATCTGAGTTCGAAATGTGAAATCAGTAGATTATTTATAAACGTAGGGGTCTAACATGACTTTGCTGACAAAAAACAGTTCCTTTTTTCAAAAAAACTAGAACTTAAAACCGTACAGCTTACTGTTTTAAGGGTCACGAACCACCCACAGTCCATTCACTTATCGAATGTTTCATATTGCGCTGAAAGTATTTGGGACAAATCTTAAGCTCCAATCAAAACGACTACAATCCATTTTCCAGGAATCAGAGTGCATGTTTAAGAATAATTAAAATTGGATGTTGACATTTAGCTGCATGTCAAATTTTTAAAGATAAGAGTACTTACTGACCAGGATTTTTTTTTTCAATACTACATATTCACAAGCATATTCACTGAATATTACATTGACAGTCACTCCACAGACAGTCTCTTTCCATATAAGTGGGCTGTCAGAATAAACTACAAAGTCAATCAGATCAAATCAGAGTATTTGCATCTCACATATTTCAGCTGATACTTTTCTCCTTTAAATCCTCTGATCTTGTTTTTTTTTTCATTTATTTTCTAAAAAATACAATATTGTCTGTGTTGTATATCCAAATGCTACCAACACAATTGCACTATATATTAAGTAGAAAACTACATGTTGTCTGTCTTTCTGTATTATATTTAATACATACAAAATGTAAAATAACATTACATATGAACGTGTATTGTTATTTGGTCAGATGCATAAACCAAAACGGAGCTCCATTAGACTACAACAGAATAAATAAAAAAAAGGATGTACTGCTCTAATGACATCATTGTATTCTTATCAGTTTACAAATTATCAAACCAGAGATGCATATGAAATCTGGCCTACAATAAAGTCTAATAGGACACAGAGTTTGGGACAGAGAATTAAGTGCAAATAAGAGATAAACTCACCAGGCATGATACAAAAGAGTGTCCAGGAAATTGTCAACAGTGGTATGAATAAAACTGTCCCTAAATACAGTGACACAGGGGACTGAAGGAGGAAGTGAGCACAGCCTAGTGCGCTGAGAGGAAGTCAGTGACACAAAAAAGCAAAGTGCGGTGGAGAAGTTTAAAGATGATGTAGACCATAACTTAATGGGGTGCATGTCAAAAAGAAAGACATTTGCATATAGACACATTTGATATGTACATACCCTCTGTAGTGAATGGGTGCCGTCAGAATGAGAGTCAGAAAAGCTGATAAAAACATCACAATAATCCACAAGTACAGATCCAGTCCATCCGTTAACATCTCGTGGAGCAATAAAGATGCATGTTTGTAAGAAACAAAGCCATCTGTATTAATTTTATTTTATTTTGTTCAGTTCAAACTGTTGGCTCCAATCTTCTATCTATAATATTGCTTTCTCCAGTGAAAATGTCATATTGTATCAGTCTGGAAATGTGTGTGCATGTATCAAGAAACAGTTTACAAGCAAAAACAGTTCTAAACAAATATGTTGGCGGATTTTGATGTGAGAGAACAAGAGTGGAAGTACTTTTTTCAGTGGAGGAAACGTCACCATGGATTATGGACTCGTACTTTGGTCAGAAAATCCTTATAGGATTTGTTCCCATGAAGAAACATGGACTTGCACGGCCAGAGGGTGAGTACTTTTTTAGCAGATTTCATTTTGATTTTCATTTTGGGTGAATTATTCATTTAAACTCGCCATGTATGATCTACAAGAGCGTGGGATGATGCTTCAAACTGAAACTGTGAAATGTTCACATCCATTAGTGACTTATTGCAGTGTCATCACGAGGCCACTAGGAGGCAGTGTTATCTTTTCGCAAACAAGCATGCTCTGCAGTCCCTTGGAAAAAGAAGTGTTAGGAAAACACCATCATAGCAGACGTGGGTGTCCAATCAAACAGTGAATGCGCTTTCATTTTTCATTTTTTTTTGCACAGGTCAAAGGGCCACTTCTCTTGCGTCCTTCTATCCACTACTGAAAGTTGTATAATTATTGACTATTTGTTGCTGGTGATTAGGCAGAGTGTTTTATAGTGCAGTCATGTTGTGTTGTCTTTATCATATTTTCTGCACTGAATTTGTGGGATTTCTGCAGAAATCTGTGTAAAATAAATGCCCCGTAAGCCCCCAATTAAGGAAGTAGGTTAGATATTAAGGTTAGTAAATTATTTTCTATATTTTAGATTGCAGCTCAAACATCAGAGCACTAGCAACATTAGGGTCATGGTTTGATTCCCAGGTGCATGAACTGATAAAATGTATCAATTGAATGTAATGAATGTAGCTTTGGATAAAAGGGCCAGTTAAGTGCCTAAATGTAGAAAAATAATTTATGTTAATACAAAGCATACTAGTATAAGGGAATATAGCCACCCTGTAACCCAAGACTGGTCGCCCATTGAAGCTAGTTGAGTCTGGTCAGTACCTGGATGGGAGACCTCCTGGGAAAACTAGGTTGCTGCTGGAAGAGTTGGTGAGGCCTGCAGGGGGTACTCAACCTGTGGTCTGTGTGGGTCCTAACACCCTGGTATAGTGATGAGGACACTATACTGTAAGGTCCTAACTCTCTGTTGTCATTAAAAATCCCAGGATGTCCTTTGAAAAAGAGTAGGGGTGTAACCTCAGCATCTTAGCCAAATTCACCCATTGGCCTCTGTCCATCATGGCCCCCTAATCATCCATATACACTGATTGGCTTCATCACTCTGTCTCCTCTCCACAAATAAGCTGGTGTGTGGTGGGCGATCTGGCGCAATATTGCTGCCATCGCATCATCCAGGTGGATTAGGAGATTGATGGTGGTTTAGGAGATCAACCCCTTTCATGTAAAGCACTTTGAGTACCCAGAAAAGTGCTATATAAATAATAATAATTATTATTATGTAAAGTACTATGTGTAATCAGAAGTCTTATAACAATTATTAAAATAAATGTAATATTATAAAATCTAATTAGTTATTAACATTTAGTGCTGTCAAGAGATTAATCGCGATTAATCGCAAACAAAAGAAAAAAAATGTTCACATTTGTGTGTGTGCTGTGTATATTTATTATGTATATATAAATACAGACACATGCATGCATATATTTCAGAAAAAAATATATTTATATTAAATAGATTTTCTATATAATATAAATTATAGCCTATTCATATAAATATAAACATGTAAATAATTTCAAAATACAGTATATACTCAAAATATAATGTGTGTGTGTATTTACATATGCATAATAAATATACACAGAACACAGACATGTAAATTATGTAAATAAAAACTTATTTTGGATGGGATTAATCTTGATTAATCGTTTGACAGTACTGAAAAATATGAAAATATGTACACCCTCCACTGTGGTAAACATAATGAACACAATAATTATATTATAAAAATGCTAGAATATATAATTAATTCAATATACAGAAAAAATAATTTAATGTAAAGTCGACACCTTGAACTAAGCAGCATTGTGCTTGTTATAACAGAGCCTGTGCAGGGAGTGTGTGACTGCGCATGCGTCGCGCCGCAGACTGCGAGCCCGGCTTGAATCGAGGAGGAAGCGCAGCTTATTTGGCCTCAATTGCTTCTGTGTCTGAGTGAGGACGAATGAACCACCGTGCACCTGACGTATTCTCTCATCGGGACGGAAAACCGGACAGAACCGCGCGGCCGTGTGTTTCTGGAGTGTTTCAACACAAAGCCTCAATGGAGTCTGATGGGAGGAGAGAGCAGCTGAAGACTGACCTCAAACACTGAGACGGTCTCAACGAGGATCCGAGGTAACGCAGCTCATTTTAAACGGTTTAACGTTTAGTTTCTCTGTTTTACATCACGCATCGTTTTAGAGAGGGATTTGGTTGTTTAGGAAGAGGGAAAGGTGAGAACCAGTGGCCTCGTGCGCTAGAAAGCCAGCTGCGCATTCAACCGCATGACTATAAAGATAATACAGTGTCGCGGATTATGAATCAGCTATTTATGACTGATTTTGTTAAGCAAATGTAGGTGAAACAACTATTACCAGTAAAAAGTCTGCTCCTGGACCATATCTGGCTGTATAATAGGTAGGTTAATGTGTTAATTATTAAAAATATTATTTTGTAAAGTCCGTGCTATCCTTCATGCATTGTTGTAAAGCTAAGTTAAACATTTCAGACTGTAAACTTTTTAAATGGTGATTATAGTAGTTAAGCAAGGGCTGGACTATAGTTTCCACTTAAAAAATGTTGACTTACTTTAATTGACAGGTGAGACTTGATAGTATTCATTACACGTCATCAGGAGAGAGAGAAAAAAAGTTGCATTCGTTTTAATTTAATTGAATTAAATTTTTATAATAATAATTATTATTATTATTTATTAATGTTTTTAAACTTTTATTTATTGTGTTTTTTGATATATCTTCATATATTTTACTGGGGGTCCAATTGACCACTAATAAAAGATAATTTTTTTTTTTTTTTTTTTTTTACTATTATTTTTAACCTTAGAAATAATGCATTTAAACAAAAGTGTAAGTGGGACCTACATTATTAATATATTAGTTTTCTTTTAAAACATGACTTGACATGCAGGGTTGGATTGTTGGTTTGCTGACATGATCTTTCTCGCTCGTATCCCAAACCAGCTTTCCCACTATGGATCCCAAGAGATTGGTGTCTTTCTGGATTGCATGTATATGCTTCTTGTTGGAATGTCGAGCGGACAAATCCAATCCTGTAAGCCCAGACCCCTTACCATCGGACAACAGTGTCTCAGGTGAGTTTGAAATGATGGAGTTATTATTTTACATTGGAGAAAAAGTAGCTAGTAACAACAAGCGAGATGTACTTCAAAGTGCTCTGTGCTTTGCAGTCCCCTGTCCCAGTGCTGTATCTTATTTAGAAATTGTATGGGGGTCTAAATGCGGCCGGGCTGAGAATAGGAAGGGAATGCATTCTGTTAGCACTTTCCTCACTTGCGCTGCTCTGTGGCAGCATGTCAAATTAAGGTGACTAGAGCATTAAAGTGTGTACAATTGCTTCTGTAATGTGTTTTAGACCCATATAAAGGGTGGCTTGTCCTTAGAGTTCATCTGAGTTGACTTTTGAGAGATGTTTGGGATTTGTTGCTTTTTGCCCAGATGACTGCTCTACAAAACAAACCAGTTTTAGTTAAGAGTGAAGTGATGTAATAATGTGAAAATATATCTACATATTTTAGACTCGGTCTACCTCCGTTTTCACTTTATTTTTAATGTTCTGTGATTTTCATGAGTTGCTTGTCTGTTCTGAACAGTTAAACTGAGCACTGTTCAGAAAAATCCTTCATGTCCTGCGGAACCTTCAGTTTTCCTGCATCTTTTGCATATTTCCGCAGTGACTTTATGATTTTGAGATCCATCCCATTTTGAGATCCCCATGGGATGAAGATTTCCAAATTTTTCTTATTTTGTTGATATATAATCTTTTTTTTTTTTTTTTTTTTTTTTTTTTTTTTTTTTTTATTAGTACTGCCCTTTGGAAGCAACAGAAGATACTTACATGTTTCTTGTAAGACAAATTAAGTACAATTTACCTTGATATTCAAATTTTTTCACCCCCCGGCTCTTTATCCCTCTTATTTCCTTCCGGAGCATCAGTGAATGGTTGAACCGTGTTTTTTTTTTTTTTTTCTAATCTTATTTGAAAACTTTAAGCAGACAATTTTCTTAATGCTGTTACTTTTTACATAGCTAGTATTGTAACATGTGAACTGGGTGACGTTGAAGTTATATTTGGGTGTCATCAATCATGTTCTGCTTCAATGATGTAAAAGTTGTCTTTTACAGTGGCCTTCTGGTGGTCTTTCTTTTCCGTGTTCTGTTATTGAATCAACCATCTGATTTGTAATGACTCAAGGGCCCTTTGGGAAAACTGCCTGAAGTCCAGAGTTACTTTTTATGCATTTGTTGAACTGGCAGAGCCCAGTCATTAAATGATAATACACCACTCTGCTACTGGTTGAATGAGCTGTATTGTGTATCCACCATTTTCACTCTAAAATTAGCACTGAATTGACCTTTAGAGGGTTGACCATAACTCTGCAAATCAAATCTACGATTTCAAATGGTAATATGCCGTGTTTAGCATTTTAAGTAGTTAGACATAGTTATTTTGCATCTTTAATGCATATTTCTGTATGAGTGTTTGTACTTTTATCATATTATAGTGATAAAAACATTGGTAGTTGTAGCTGGTATTCCACTTCATTCATCAAACTGGAAATGAAAGGTCAATTCGAGTTTATCGTGCAAATGTAGCAGATAACATGGGTATCTTGTGCATGCAAATAATTTGCATACTCTACACACACTACATATTGCAAAGATAAAGTAGCATGCTGCTCTCAATCTAAACATATCCTTGTTCTGTCTCCGATTGTGGGAAGTCATAGGTGGTTGTTATTTTGCATCTGAAACAGGTTAATATAAATATTTTCTATGGGTAAGAAGTTTGCATTGCAAATGATCATGCTGTATACACGCTATATGCAACTGGTGTGTGACGTCATTTCTGAGCAGGTTGGGCTCATTGCATGACATTTCAGAAGCTGTGGCTTTAGAATCATCTATGGGTGTTTTACAATGCAAATATTTCCGTGTTTAAGATAATTTATTCTTTGCATCAGGCACAAGTGTGTTTGACAGCATTAAAATAACAGGCCAAGTCAGTTATATAGACAGTATAAAGCGATGAGTATTAAGCACCTATTATTAGACTAATATAATGCAATTTTACTGGCTTTCCCAGCACATAGATTAACAGGCACGTGGGAAATGTGGTAACTTTGGCCTTTATCGATGAGTCATTTATTTATTTTTATTTTTTTTTACTCTAACCATAATGTTATGATGACAAAATAAGAAAATGGTTTCTGAATTAATGTTAATTTCAACATCCCTAAAAAAGGATGCCTTTATTCAGTAAGAACACATTAAATTGATCAAGTGACAGTAAATACATTTATAATGTATCACAGTTTCCAAAAAATCTGCACAACTGCCTTCAAAGTTGATAATAGTACGAAATGCTTCTGGGTTATAAATATAATTTAATATCATAACTTACGGTTAACTAAAACTAAAAACCATATGTTTTTGTTACTTTACAACATTTCTCATTTCCATTTAGTTTATAGTCATGTACTTAATTAAAACTAAAGTTGAAATACAAATTGTGAAAAAAACATGTAGACAATAAAATAAAATAAAAATTCTTAAACCTTCAACCAAAATTGAGACTGAAAGTATAAGATGAGAAAATTATTGAAAATACTGATTAAAAACTATAACTATAAAATAACCCTGCTATAGACCAAATCAGCATACCGTATTCGAGTGATTTCTAAAGGATGAAGACTAGAGTAATAGCTGCTGAAAATTCAGTTTTGCCATCACAGGAATACATTACATTTTAAAATATACACAAATATAAAAGGGATTTCATGAATTATTGACCTCATCTTTCTCCCTGTGACCAAAAGCTCTCTCAAGCTTCAGCGGGGAGGATCTGTCCCCACCCCGCCTCCGCAGGCCTTGATCTTTGGAACTTCCTGTGTGTGTCAGGTCTGAGAACCACACCGATGGAGCTCAAGCGTCTCCTGAGGCTGATGGTCAGGCTTCACACAGTAAACAACGCTCATGCCCCTGGTCGGCCTGGATTAGATTCCAGTCCTGTTGGAGAAGACTTTATCCCATGAGCTGCAGTTTGTGCACTAGTCCACAGCCTCCCCAAACAGCCAGCCAGCCCCTCATCTCCTGAGTCCTGTCTGTTACATAACAGCAGATTGACAGAAGATAACTAGTGGCTTGTTGTCCCATTTCTTGCTTTTTTTTAAAGAGGAAATATTTAGATGATCGAGTTAGTTTTTAACTCCTCGTGACTAGCTGGACTGTTGTATTTGTTGCTAAAGGGGACTTTTGCATTAAATAACTGTATTCACTGAACCCTGATTAGATATAGAGAGTCATGTTTCTTACAAAGACAGTGTTCATGGATTTGAGCAGTGCTTTTGATCTTAGGCCTGTTCAGGTTATATAAAACACTTTATGTGGGACATCAGCTGGTAACCTAAAGCCAGAAAAATACTCTAAACAAGTATGCAAAAGCATTGCTAGTGTGCCATCCTATTGTTAATCGTTCTTCCCACTGTTCTCAGGGGGTCGATTGAGTTTCCTAGCTGTTACTTTGGTAGTTAACTATAAGCATTTGAACTGTTGCGCCAACTAGCTGAGTTTTCGCCAAACTGTTTCTCGCCATGATCGACCGTTCTGATATATATTCTTGACTGATTGCAGTTAAGGTTTATTTATTTATTTATATATTTTTTTGCATTCCTGTTTAGAATAATGTATGTTTTGGACCTAGAAGTTACATTTATAATGCAGTCTGATTTTTACAAATATTTATTGATCCAATTTGTTTGAAACATCACGTTTGACACATTCACTTAAAAAAGTCCAAAAAGAGACCCTGCCCTTGAAATACGATCACAGGACGTCAGAGGAGATGTCACTAGGCAGGAGAGTAGTGCGTTACTACCGTGAACAAGCAGAAATCTGTCTTTACTGATGACTTGTGACTGCATCATCTGAGACGAGCAGTTGAACAACATATAGATATTGCTCACTTTCTTCTGGTTTGCTCTATTTGTCTTGAGTACAGCCTGGTATTTAAAACAGTACATCTAATATAAAGGTTGTAGTTAATTTTACTTGGTAGGTGATTCATTTCAGAAACCAGATATGCCTCTCCCCTTGTCTAGTTTTCAGCCCCCAAGCCTGGTTCCCAATCATCTACCAGGCCTTCAGGGTGGCTTTGATAGGTTTCTGCCTTGGTTCTTGGAAAGCTTTAAAAGACATCTCCTCTTAGGTTTCTAAATGCATGTCTTGTGTTATGAAAAGACAGATGCCAAGGTTTATTTTTGCAGCTCATTGGTCTCTTGGACTGGTTCCTTTGTGTTATAACTCTCTTGATATACACAAGCACAACCGGATACATCACAGTCTCTCTAGTACCACACGCTCTGATCTGATAAAGTTCCCACTTGGAAACTTTCACACAAACTACTGCAGGTTCTCTCGGCACAAACCAGAGCTTTCCTGGCCCTCAGAACCTTGAGTGTGGTAACACAACAGCTGTAAGGATTGGCATCCTAAATATAGTTGTTTGCTAGTTTAAGTTAATACCACAGCTGGTCTATTTTTAGCCCCCCTCATAGTTGGAGTTGGAAACCTCCATGGACACAGTGGGATTTGGAGTGGAACAGTTTAGAGGCACCTCTGAGTTCTGAAATTGGATGCGGTGCTATCATTTTAAACACAGTCTCCATTACCATGCAATGGTCTCATAAAAGTCATTTGTGGCCCCTGACAGTTAAATTAACTATTGCTAAGGCAACAAGCCATATTGTTTTTTTTATCTCACCTTCATTTCCAAGAGGTGATCTTTTATTGTTTGATGTGGTCCAGTTGAATGCGCCAGTTCTCAATTAAAATGCAATAAAGCTTCTAGTACTATAGGATGGTGTAATGGTTAAAGATCTCGGCTGGTTGGTTCACCAACTTTAATTTAAAACTTTAATTTTAACTTTAATTTCCAAAATATGTGCTTTCACATGGAGCAGCATTAACTACACCGAGCCGTTGTTCACTGACAAGCTGCGCAAAAACACGATCATATTTTGCGCATGTTTTGCGCAGCTTGTCAGTGAACAATGGCTTCCGACACCTTAAATGAGAGCTAATCCAGCAATTCGACTTGTTTGCCGCCTGGCTTGTTTAAGTATCACACTAACTGCGTCTGTCTCTTTTCTTCAGAGTTTTGCCGCATTGACGAGCTGCTCTGCCAGGATGAGATCGCCATCCTCAGTTTTGAGGCCATCCGCAGCATTCACAAGCAAATGGACGACGATGCCAACGGCAATGTGGATGTTTCGGAAACCGATGGGGTCAGTGAATTGCTTTTAAAGCTGCCTCTACGTGGATAACTTTTGGATAATTAGGCAGTTGATTGACCTTTGTTCTCTTCTAACCTCACACTTGATGGTGGTTGATTAAACAGCTGATTAATGTTCAGGTCAGCATGATGGTGTATTAATAATCTGCCACAGGCTGGTAGGTACCCTGACACTTGCGATATTAGCTTTTTCATTTTACAAGCTGTCTGTTCATTCACACTATGGGGTACAGCAGTGACTGCCATGGTTTTGGAAGTATTTTTCAAATTAATTTTCTGCATAAATTCATGAACCAATACAACTACTTCCAAAATTGTTAAAAAATTACAAACTTTGATTTAAAGCATAAAAAGATGTATAACTTTAAATTGTGTAAGCATATGAAAAAAGGTGCAAGACTGCACTTCATTTTACTAATGAGTGAACTGTTGTTTTTTACTCTTATAATATTTAATAATATACTATACTATATACAGTATTTACATAATGGCATTTTATTTATATTCGTATGAAATATGAATGACAATATAATAATAATAATAATAAACAAATATTGAAAATAAATATTGTTCATAAGTTAATCATATTATTGGTGTTATTTTTTTCTTCAGTGATTATTGGATAATGGGAATTTACTGGGAGTTTGGCATATTTTATGTATGGGGAAAATGAATGGGATTTTTCTCTTCCACAACTAACAGTCACAGCTTTTTTAGCAGTTCAAGATTATAGTGCTCAAGTCGACTGCATCCTTTTAACCTTCTCTATTTCATCCTGTCTAATGCCCTTTCCAGTGATCTGGGCTTGTTAAAGCATTAGTACACCATGAATTGTATCAGCCTATGTGACGTAGCACAGCAGTGTGTGTCATGGTTGGTGTTATTTAGTTCTTTGAGCTGCAAGATACAGGAAACCAGAAGCCATCCCACTGTGCTATTTTGAGTCCGGTGGTCTTCAGAGGCTATAACCACTAGTTCAGAACTTCAGACCCATGTGTAGGCATCTCACACAAAGAGTGATCATCTAGGATCAGCTTGAGTTATCAGTAGTAAACTCAATGATTACATGGGATAAAAGAAGAATTACTAGTCAAAATCTACACTTGTGCATGTCAATTATCATGCGTTTTTGTCATCTTCTAGACCTTTGCCCTACTGGTGATGAGGTAATGCATATGTCAGCATTTTAGCAGACAAAGATATGATATGACATGCAGACTAGTCTTGTGAAATGACATATTTCATGCTTGTTTTCATAGCATCTATCTTAGCGTCTCTGAGATCCAGGAACAAATTTGAGTCATTGGTTTCACTACTAGTCAGGAGTAAGGATAATTCAAGATAGTTATGATACTAGTCATCCAACAACAATCTTGTCCATTAGTTTATAAAGATGCAGTGGTTGTTGGTTGATGAACTTGATTGAATTAGCTGTATATTTTTTTTTTTTTTTTTTTTTTTAGATCTGCATATTTATAATATTACATATTTATAATGTTATTTGAACTCTATCATAATCATTCTTTATTATAGTGAATGGTTTTTTTTTTTTGACTATTCAAATCATGTTCAAATATACATATCAAATATGATGCATCAGGCTTTTGATGAACATTTAGTTTTTAATGTCTCAATCATCATTTATTTTGCTTTACAAAGTGAAAACTACAGAACTTTGATCATACATATTATCTTACTAAAACGTACTGAAATCTGTATGCAATTTATGTAACTAGTCGGCTATATGTTTTAAAAAATCTTATTGAGTTACATAAGTAATCATAATATATATAAATATTTTTTTTTGGTCATAATTATTATCTGCATTCTGTATCAAATGACATATTTTTGCTCAGTTTGGGCCTCTGACTGACTCTGAAATGTTTTTTTGTTTGAGTGTGAACCCAATATTATACTATATTTGTATATATACGGTACAATTAGATATTCCTAAATAAATAATCGGACTTGTTTTATATGGATTAAGTTCAAATTAGTCCTATATAATGTTTTTCACCAAACCTACATTGTTTCATTGTACTGTAATCTGTTTTTCTCTTCACCCACATTGAGTTAGCCTAGCAGCTACCAGTGTGTATTAGCCCACTAGCTAACACTGAACAACACTAGCCCACTCAAAACCACAATGAAAGACTCCAGTGCCGACAGGCTCGGCTTGTTCATTCTTTCAGCAATATGTTCGCTAGCAGTAAACACACTCATTTGCCTTTTGTACCATCTCTCTTTTTTGAATAATATCCCAAATCTCTGATGCTGCTTTGGAACTGGTGGCTGTTTGCCCGAGGAAAGCCGGGCTTTGTGTTTGTTGGGTGTTGTTTTGGAAGCATACGCAGGGCCTGGCCCTTCCTGGCATCCTTTCAGTCGAGCGTTATGCTGTGTAGGCGTGCTGTCCTGCTGCATCCAGCCTTCTCGAAGCAGCATCAAGGCAAATCCCACAGAATGGATACCAGCATCCTGGTATTCTTCTGAGAGTCACTTTCTAAGATCTTCAAATGATGATTTGATGGCATAGAGCGGAGTGTACAGTCGCCAGAATGAACCGTTAGAAATGGTTGTGCTACGTTTAGCATCTGTTTCCACAGATCTCATTTTGCCCGACACTTGTCTTTGAGTGGGCATGTTGAAGAATGTTTTGGCCTGTGTTTGAAAGCCATGACTCATTTTCTTTTTTTTTTTAATGGCCTGGGGACATCGTTTCAAGTGAAATTGTGGATTTTAATTATTGCCGCTATGGGGGAAAAGCCAAGCATCTCTCCGTGTTTCAATATGTCAGTCGTAAGGCATTTTGAATGCTATTAAAACAACACATTTGATTTCAAGAAAACAGGTGTGGTTGGTCTCTAAATATTTAGATGTTTATGACACATCTCCTACAGCGGTTGACGTTTAACTACAGTTTGAAGGTCTTTAGAGTCTTAAATATCCCATGAACTGCGCTTTAACCTTCTGTTGCGTTATGTTGTGTAAAATTTTGCCATCTGCTGTGTCTGAGCAAACAGAGCCTTTTTTAATTTGCTCTCTATATGCTCAGAACACTCAATGGCGTTAATAGACCCAGAATGTCTTCAAGGATCAGGTTGTCTACATGTAAGATAGACCGTGTCCAGCAGCATGGGTTGGCTGTTGAGTGTTCTCTAGAGTAAAGAGTTTGTCATTGAATTATGTCTGGTCATTTGCTCAAAATGGTCAAACAAAGTCATTTTCTGTCCAGTTAGTTTTCAGTGTGGGCAGCACTATCCGGCTTGGAAACCAAGCGACTAACAAAATGTAGTAATGCTTCACATAGCTGGGTTAACTTATAGACTAAGTCCTTACTTAGCTGTAAAGGCCTCTTTTATCCATTAGAAATATTTGTTCATTGTTATTGGTTTTATTTTAATATTATATAATAATATATATATTATATTGATCTACATTTAAGCCATTTTGGTGTTTTTATTCTTTTACTATATACATCTGTGATCACATCTGTGATTCTTTGTGATATATTTGTTATTTTATGTTCTTTTTATAACATTGTATATATCTTCTATTTATTGTTTAATGTAAGGTATTTTAACTGAGGGGTGAAATGCTCGTTTTCACTCAATATCCTGTTAATCTTGAGTACCTATAGAGTAGTACTGCATCCTTCATAACTCCAAAAAGTCTTTAGTTTTATTATATTCAGAAGAGAAAGATAGTCTGTACCAATTTTTCCCGGAAAAACACGACCAACTGGAGGCGTGATGTGTGGGCGGAGCTAAAGAATCACGAGCGCCAGTAGGCTTTTGCGTCGAGAGCGTATGGAAGCTGTGACATTACCCAGAGCCATTGAAAAACATATTTAACGGCTCTGACATTGAGGAAAAAACCATCATCCAAAATAAACCATGGCTAATAGTCAGATTCAGCCGTTTATTTATGATCCAGAATCAGACCCCGAGGCTGAAACTGAACGAGAGCAGCAGCAGCAACGACTCAAAAACACACTCCTTTTGTGACATTTCGCGACGCTCTCGCTCTGATCAGTGAATCGCTCTGATCAGTGAATGTCTGTGCTCTCAGTGCTGTGCTATACAGGAGCGCGCGCTCTTCCGGCAGACGTGCCCTTAGGACCCATATAAGGAAATTCCGCTCCATCTAACGTCACACAGAGCCATACTCAAAAAAACCTTTCCGAAACTTGTGACAAACCGGAAGGCTTCAAACGTACAACTTAATTTTTGAAACTTTGTCCATGTTTAGCATGGGAATCCAACTCTTTAACAGTGTAAAAAACTCAGTATTCATGAAATAGCATTTCATCCCCCCCCCCCACCTTTAAATATTGATATTAAAATATACCATGTTTACAATTGTACCACTGTAGTAGTTTTAATGGCTGCTTGTGCTGTTGTAGACAAACTCTTCTACACATCTCCATCTCAAGGTCTTTGTAAAGGAAATATAAAAATAAATAAATCTCTGGTATGAAGCTCTTTATACAGGAAATGAAAAGAATACAAGTCTGCTAGTGGAGAATAAGGTACTGGCATCCTTGAGTTGTTAATTGGAATAGATTTCATTTTGTTCCCTGTTATCCTACAGTTTTTAAGAGAGGACCTCAACTACCATGACCCCAAAGCCAAGCACAACAGTTTCCACGGTGACGACCAGCTCATAAGCGTGGAAGACCTGTGGAATGCCTGGAAGAGTTCAGAAGGTGAGTGCGACCTAGTGTTGGGCGATATGGTCATTTTTCACATCGTCATATCATCAGCCCGTGAGGTCGACGATACACAATATTATCGTGCATGTGTGGAGCAAGAGAGAGACTCTTTGTTCTTGCCATATCAGAACTATGTGGTGTTTTAAGCTGCGCAGGTGCATGAGAAAGAGCCTATTGTATCACCAATAATCGAAAAAATATACTTTAAAACATATACTGAATGATTTAACTACAGCTAGTTCATGGATATCGCGTGTCCTGTGATAAATCTGCCACATCTGTGAACAGAAGTTATCAGTCTAAATGTTCTGCAGGATCAGTCAACGGTGAAAATCATGACGAGACAGACGCACCGCATCAGAAACAAGAATGAGATGCAGTCTAACATAACTGTGGCATTAAACTCCGTTAGTGAGGACTCGTTTAAAATATTGTACATATATAGTCCATTCAGATTACTTGTTAAGTGCAATGAATACCTTCTATCTGCAGACGATGTACGTCTGTTTGTGGATGAAGACTTTGAAACAGCCAAACCAATGTATTTTGCATGCATCACATTAAAGTGCTGTGTGCATGAAAATAACAAGGCGGCAGAGAAACTTATCATCCATAGTGGTTCTCACATAGTCCTTCTACGTCATCACCACATAGTGTGTGTTATAAGTTAAGTGATCAGTCTTTAAGAGAAGGACTACGTGAGAGGCACTATGGATGATAAATTCACTCTGCCTCCTTATTATTTTGTCTTTATTTGTAACGCCAAGAAAGAGTTTATCTCTCATGTTTGAGAAGAGCGTGTTGCCGTTTCATAATGAGCGATTAGCGCAAAAAGCTGCTTGTCATGCTTTTCTCATATGCAGTGGGGAATTTATTATCTATAATATATATATATAGCAGTGACACATTACATCATAATTATTCCATTTGTATTCTTTAGTAGTAGTGTAATGTCTATACCTTAATGTAATGTACCATTGTACAATCATAATTCCAGTGCGTGGTTGTTTTTGTAGGGCATGTGTTAAGTGTGAACACTTAGGGAGCCACTTTTCAATGGTTTTCAACACCTCCTCCAAATCTAGATAAACTCCAAATCTGCTTCAAAACACTCAACACTTGTGAATTGTGAATGAGGCCTCGGTAAAACTAATGCTAAAAGAACTTGGTTTCCGCAGAAATATTAAGCAGCACAGCTGTTTGCAACATTGATAATAAGAAATCAGCATATTAGAATGATTTCTGAAGGATCATGTGACACTAAAGACTGTGGTAATGATGCTGTAAAATTCAGCTTTACCATCACAGAAATAAATGACATTGTAAAATATATTAACTGTTATTTTAAATTGTAATAACATCACAAAATACTTCTGTTTTTACTGTGTTTTTGATAAATATTTAAATACTGTCGAGAAATATTATTGATATATTTAAATATTGTCGAGAGACTTCTTTCAAAAACATTTAAAATCTAATCAACCCTGAACTTTTGAACGGTAATGCGGGTTGTATTTAAATGTGTTAAACCTGTTAGGTATCCTATTTAAGAGTTGCACTTAGTGCTGATATGTTGCTAATGAACTGTTTTAGAAAAATCGTTTGCCACACCGCTATGAATGAATGAAAATCCACGCTTGTTACTTGCACTTGCTTCATCTGGAAATAAAATGTCAGGTCAACTAAATTGTATTATGGGATTGCATGATGCGTCATGCATGTGTCCTCCATTTGTGCACATTGAAATATTGTGTTCTTTTGATTTCACCATAAAACCTCCATAATGTCTGTCTGTGGTCCAGGCGTTCTCTCTGTTTCTCCTCTGGTCCTCGTTTTCTCTCTCTCTCTCTCTCTCTCTCTCTCTCTTTATTTCTCTCTCTGGTCTGTTTTTTTCCTGCATTGCAGCTCTTCCTCAAAGCACAGCTGAAGAGCCAAGGCTATGAAAGCCAATCTGTCCCAGCCGAGCAGTGCGCACACACACACACACACACACACACACACACACACACACTGAGCAGAGTTCTGTGCCAGGGTCAGGCAAGAGAGAGAGAGATACTCTTACAGTGTTTTCATTGAGAGCTGTCAGTGTCCACCTTTTTTCTAATGTGGTGTGACCGTGAATATCTCTTATTTATGTCAGTGTAATATTCATACTTCATTAAAATGTGATGTCTATGCTGGATGGTTTTTATTCCAGCTGTCTTTCTGCTCTGTATGCTTTATTTGTGGAACATTAGTGAAATATCATGGGCAGTTTTGATCGCTTTGTATGCCATTTGTATGGCGGCTGATTAATTGCAATGGATCATGGTCTCTGGCAATTTTGTGAAATGGGTAAACAATTACAAATATGAAAAATGTTTAATCTTTTTAGTAAGTTTTATTTGAATGTTTCTTATTTTACATTAGATTATGTTTTATTAGTATTTTTTAAGAAATGTTGTTGTTATAATTAACATTTATTACCTCACAAATCCCCATAAACCTCAGTTTAAGTTTGTTCTGAGATCTATATAGTTCAGTCTGACATTAAATATTTGGCTTCTACCCAAGATCTCACCAGGCTTGTATTGTACAGAAAAATGAAAAAAAAAAAAAAAATTACAAAGTATGATTAGGATAATTTACTAGTTGCTTAAGAGCAATAAATTCATTGTGAAAGAGAGGCTTCTTTAGAATCAGATATCAACACTTTTTCTCTTTCACGCTCTATTCCCTGCAGACCTCTGATGTAACGATTTGTTTTTTTAAAAACCGTCACGATTCTTACTGAATTAAAAACTCCATTAGGACACTCATTTTAAGTCAAAGCCACCCACTTCTGGTCACACATTGTATTACGCAGAATGTATCAGCTTGTTTTGATAAATGACTTCTGATACGAGATGTTTTGTGTTTCTCTTCCCCAGTGTATAACTGGACCGGTGATAAGGTTGTGGAGTGGCTTACTGACTATGTCGAGCTGTCACAATATGAAGAAGCCTTCCGGAAGTTTAATTTCAATGGTACATCCATGCCCCGGTGAGTAAAGGACCAATTAACAGGTAAAGTGGCCCTTAAAAGCTGTAATTGTAGAAGTGTAGTTTTAATAATATTGTATATAATAAAAAATAATAATTTGATATTTTAAGTTAATTGTTTATAATTGTGTATACAAATATGCACACACACTTCTGTTGAAAGGTCTTTAATACAAACCAGGGCTGCAGTTTGATCAAATATACAGTAAAATAATGTGATTCTAGTTCAAGAGAACAGTTTCTAATTTAATATTTTTTAAAAAATGTAATTTATTCCTGTGATGATAGCTGAAATTTTAGCATCAACACACCAGTCTTCAGTGTCACATTATTCTTCAGAAATCATTGTAATAAACTGATTATCAATTTTGAAAACAGTTGTGCTGCTAAGAGATATATATATATATATATATATATATATATATATATATATATATATAGGGTCAAATGAATGGAAAATTCAGAACATCATTTAAAAATAGACATTTAAAAAAATGTCTTACTGATCCTTAAATTTTGTAATTTGGTTTCTTTTCCCCAAAAATGGTCATCTCTGTGTCATTTGGTGATAATTCATTGGTTATTGGTTATGTTGCATATAATACATTGTTCAACAATACTTTTGCACATTCATCCAAATGTATTTATTACCACTGTTCTCACGTTCCTGCTATTCATAATGTATATATAATCCTTCATTGCTCTGTTCATAATGTACATACAATCCCTACATTGCATTCATATTTATATTCTGAATATACTCTGATCAATACTGTATATAGCAACTCTACTGTACATTCTGTATATCATAGCTTTACTTACTCTGCACTTTTATGTATATAAAACACTATATTCTTGCACTTCTGGTTAGATGCTAACTGCATTTCATTAGCTCTGTACTTGTACTCTGCATAATGACAAAGTTGAATCTAATCTAATAACTAATAGTGAAAAAAATGAAACACAGCAGCTTGAAAGAAAAGAGCAGGATGTGTTGAACATGTTTGAGACTGTGCTCTTAACTTCTGACACGCTGGTTAAATTAGTTTGATCTGAGTGTAATGGGAAACGCTTGACACTTGTCCTAACTGAGCATTTAATCTATTTCCTGTTAGACCGGAATTACTTGACACTCATCTTGACTGCTGTGAGCATCCTTCATGGATTTAAAACGTATTTATGGTCAAATGTTTCTTCTTTAGATCTGAAACTCATTTTTCTTTTTGACTCAAAAAGTCTGCCCTGTTATTCAGAACTATTCTGCTCCACTTCTGTACTAATGAAATTCTTTCTCTCTTTCCTAGATTGGCGGTAAAGAATGTTACTTTGACACAGACCGTCCTGAAGATTCTGGACCGGAGTCACTTTCAGAAACTGCAGCTCAAGGCTCTGGATACCGTTCTGTTTGGAGCTCCTATGAGTGAGTGAGATTTTCATAAATCGAACCAAAGCCATAAATCACACATTTTCAACTAACCTAAATCTGCTGTATATTTGTCATAAATATTTCTAGAAAGTTTTTAGGAATCTGTACCTTGTGTCTGCTTAGTTGTGATTGTTTCACTGTGTAATCGGTCTTTATCTTTAAACATGTTAAAACATAAGCCAACATCAGATGATTGACAGCCCACTAAAACATGCAAACAAGCTCTGTGGAACCTGCTTATCTACAGCAATTGCTGATGTGCGTGTGGGAGGAGCGCTAGAAAAGCAAACATGGTGCTTCTTCTGATTTAGGATTGGTATCTGAGAATTTTTTTTTCAAATTTTCCTTCAAATGTTTCTAAACTCAACACTGGCAAAACGGTTAATTTCATGCTCAAAATCACACATTGTAATCTGACCTCCAACACTCATTATCAAAATACAATAATACACTGTCAATCAAAACACTGCAAACATGTTTCAAAATCAAATAATTATTCCAAAACACTAACACATGTTCTCTTCCAACAGAAACATTCCAACAGATTCAGTCAATCAAAGCACAATGTCATAAAACACTAACATCAGATGGAATTACAAAAAGTGCATTATTTTATACTGTGTGTCAGATCAGCCCTTATACGATACTATATTGTATTGATCATAGTAGGGGTGGGGGATATGGAAAAAAAAATATCATATCAGAAATATCATGATTTCGTGAATTTATCACAAATCTGTCATGTTGGTTTTACTATTTTGCAAGTTGTCTGATCATTACAGCCAAACTAATTTCCCTATTATAAAGACAACGCCTGACAAGGTAAAAAAATAAATAAAATTAGCAGTAAAAAACAACAACATTGTTTTGGTCTTGGTTGAGCTTGTGTTTACGGCATGCAAAAAGCGACGAGAAATGTGTTAATTGCATTACCTATACAGATGGATGTTTTGCGTACTGTTTTAAGAGTTAAGGAAAATTAAGTATTGACACATTGTCATAGCGATTGTATAAAAAACACTATTATCAGTGTTAAACAGTTTAGCTGCTTAATATATTCATGGAAACTTGGAAACTGGAAAAAATTTTCAGTCAGGATTCTTTAGTAATTAGTTAAAAAGAACAGCAGTTATTTGAAATGTTATTAAAATCTTAACTAACTTTTGATCAATTTAATAGCTAAATAGCTAAACACTTAATTTCTATCAAAACAATATATTTGAATAATAATGTATTCTAGAGACCATAAAGAGGCTAACAGTAGCATTTTTAAGCTAGTTCTAGACAAAAAGACCAGACGAGCCCATTGCCATATTTCACCATGTTAATCAATGTAATTTCTTCCATTTTATTTTACTGCAGAGGATTTTTTTTTCTCTCTTTCTTTGAATGTTCTTTGAGACCAATTAGCCAGCATGCACCGGTCTAGCGAGGCTCGTAGTCATCTGCTGTAGGCCGATGGAGAAGGCTTGAGGGGTTGGATAGGGAGGGTTTAGATGATCACTCTGTATTCTGAGCACACGTCTTTGGCGCACTAAATCGGAGGCAGCCCGTCGTGTCTAATCGTCCAAAATGCTGCTGTACTGGTTCGGCAGGTTTACAGGTATTTGCAAAAGAGAGACCGTGTTTTTTTTTTTTTTTTTTTTTTTTTTTTATCCATTCCCTTTCTTTTTTTTTCATTGACTCCTTTTGTCTTTGCAGAAATGGTTGTTTCCAGGATCACATTCTTACACAGTCTGTTACATTCCTGGGAGTGTTATCTAAAGAATCTGCCTTGACCTGGAAACGGGATCAGTCTTTCTGTTTGCTAGCCATCCATCAGTTTGGATTGCGTGCCACAGATTGTACAGTAACCCTGCGATGGGATTTGATTTACGCCACACCCCAGAATACACTGGGGCTGACATAACCATGTTCTTCACATGCCTTTTGTTATGAGCAGAAACAAAGTTGTTTTAGTGCTAGGATGAGAGTGTTTGACATTTTATGAACTTGATTTAGCACAACGCTAAATGACTTGTTCAGAATGCTTTTCCAGATCTGGCCAAAGCGCTAGTTTTTTATTAGCTAGGTGACATGTCTTCCCTTCTGTTATTGGCATTGTTTATAAATATTTATTTTGAATTTATAGCTCCTTGACTGCAAATTGGCCCCAAAAAGCTGGGTCATCCAGTCAGAGATGTTGTGAACAGTATGCCGGTCTTCTGTTTTCTGTGTTAGGATACATTTCTTCTTTTTGTATAAAAAAAGCTACCTTGTGATTTTTAAAACTATAGTTTTAAACACCAATTTACAACAACACTCACAGTGTGAAGCTATGAAATCCAGAAAATAATAAATATGGATGCATGATAAATTGTTACTTGATTGGCTGATAATAGTTTAAAAAATTTTAATTTTAAAATGTAGATTTTTTTTTTTACTTGGTTATCTAACACTCAAAGTAAATATTTAAAACACTAATATATTAACACTGTTAAATGTAATCTTTTCGTTTTAATCTTTATATATATATATATATATATATATATATATACTGTGCATTAAATTGTGATGATTAAAGTCACTTGTAGCATTTTAAATGGCCGATTTTTATTATTGTTTAGAAAAAAAAGTACATTTTTATTGTTGGGCTTGGGCATTTATCAGCAACTATGTGAAAATAAAAATTTGTATGATAAATGTTTCTTGATCAGCAAATTCCTGAAGGATCATGTGACACTGAAGACTGGAATAATGATGCTGAAAATTCAGCTTTGCATCACAGTAAAAAATAAAATAAAATTGAAAATAGTGTTAAAACCTTTTTTTTATTGTAATATTTCACAATTTTACAAAGCAAAATAAATTTCTTTCAGAAAAAAATATATACTTACCAACCCCAGACCTTTGAAAACGACTGTATATTTTCAGCAGATTAATTTCTATTGATCGTTGCAGCAATCACTTATTTTATTTTATTTTTTATTTTTTTGTCTCATGCCAAGTTTTGTTACTTTAAGACCCCTGTCCTTCTATCAGAGCAGCGATGGAAAATTTACACATTTTTGTTCCGCAAAACAGCACAACCTACAAAACTCTACCCTTCAAATCCAGCAACCTTAATATTAGGCATTTGCAGTTGACATTCCCTACTGTGGTTCCTATTATAAAAACATCTGCTGTCAGCCATCGGGACTGTCAATGATCGTCACAGAGATATTCTCAGGGAGTCATAGACCAAGGGTCTGTATGTGGCAGATCTCTTTGTGTAAGTTGACTCTGAAGAGGCCTGGCTTCAGGAAACCAGGGAGATGGTGCAGTCTGCATGTGACAGCTTAACACCGCCCTGCTGATCTCCAGATGCCTCGTACCTCAGGACAATGTTATCGCCAGAAACCCGATTCTCATATCCCTCGTTTTTATTAAAACGCTGACACAGTTGACAGGTTTTAAAAGCCTACGCCTCAACATTTAACAACAACATTTGAATAATTTGTCTCCAGAGAGTGTCCCATCACAGCCTTCTGCTCTAGAGATTTTATTTTTTATTTATTGAGATGTTATAGTTATTTTAAATTGTAATATTTTACAGTATTACTGATTTTACTGCATTTTTTTATTAAATAATTGCAGCCTTGGTGAGTCGTCTTTCAAAAATCTTAAAACCTTTGGCTGGTAGTGTATATCCTTATAATCAAAGGCAAAAGTGATTTGGTTTGTTAGATTTTGGTTCTCAAAGTTATCAAGCTAATGCAGACCAACTATTTTTTGTGAGAGACAACCAGTCGTGCTCCCTAGAGGATGAGGAGTTAAGAAGGGAGTGTTATTTTCCATCTCTCAACGCAGACATTATATTTAATTATGGTTATGTACAGATAGAGTAAGAAATTGAGTCATCCAGGGTCAGGGCTGTGTGCTGTCCCCGGGCTATTGTTAGGGTAACTGTCTTGCCCAATGGCACAGCAGTGGCGAGTATTGCAGTAACCGCAGAAGCCCATGTATCCCTACAGTCAATGTAAATTAACGCTTTAACCTTTGAGATGCAAGCACTGCAGCTTACTCTGTGTTCCAATTCAATATTTGCAAGGAAAAAAGCTTTTAATGCCATGATTTAATCTGCTTTGTGGGAAGCATTTGGACAGCTTGCAGAGAAAGCCTGGGTTTTTTTGTGCATCACTTTGCAAACTGAATTTCGATGTTCTACCTCGTTGTGCAGAATACAGATTGACTTCTACTACTACAACCTACTCCTCAGCTTTGCACACTTAAACGGGTCATGGAATCTGTTCCAAAACCTTTTGAGCTGCCTACATATGCAACATTTTGAAAGCATCATCGACACAATTCTCATGCAAAGGCTGTTGAAGAAGGTGTCCTTTGTTTCATTCAGTACTGAAAAGATTAAAAAAAACTGTTCAATCAATTAATAAAATGTCTGTTTTACCCAGAGACATTGTTCACTGATTCTTCTCTGCCTGTTCATGATTAAACCTTATGGAAAGAAATATCTAAGGTCGAATTACTGTATGAGTCTTATTAAAAATGTTTTAAATAATGAGTTAATTTGTGTCTTACTGTGTTTACTAAAAGACTACTTGTCTGAAGTATATCTTGGCTTCTGTCTCTCACAGTGAACAGACATAACCATCTGAAGGACTTCATGCTGGTGGTGTCAATAGTCATCGGAATGGGAGGCTGCTGGTTCGCTTACATCCAGAACCGCAGTTCTAAAGACCACATGAAGAAGATGATGAAAGACCTGGACAGCCTCCAACGGGCAGAGCAGAGCCTTCACGACCTACAGCAGAAGTGAGAACCTGTTCTGCTCTTTCTGTTTTTAGATTCTTGGACAAGTGTGAGAAACTCCTGTAGTGACTCTTGAAGCACTTGGCACAGGTTCCTTTGTCACTCTGCATTATTTTTAAATAGTTTTTGTACGTGAACATGCATGCTTTAGACTGGCATCTCTGTCTGATGCAGTGTGTCTAATGTCACATGGTTGCATGAAGTTAAACTTTTGAAAACCGCCACAGTTTGCTTTGAATCAGAATGACCAGGTTATGTAATAACCTGAACCTCCAGTTGAGCCTTGTACTCCTATTTATAGTAAAAGAAACTACTGACATATACTACTGTATGTTTTTACGCAGAGGAGTTCATAAAGTGAGAAGGGCATTGCTTATGATTTGCTGTCACTATCTAAATGAGTTCCTGGAAGCTTTGATATCAGACTGATTGGTTTGTTTTTACAGTGTTTATTGAGCCTTGACTTCCCTTCTAAGGGAACAGGATATGGAGCCGCATGGGAATACACTGCAGTTGAGAACATATGTTTAAAACAAAGAGGAATGGCTTGCAAATTAGGAAGAAATCTGTCTGTCTTTCTGTTTTTCTATTTATCTTAAATGAAAAGTTCTGTTGGAATGCTCTGATGACTTCACAATTTTATAATATGACAAATGAAATTGCATATTTGATAAAATAGAACCTTGTGGTACTTGTAATGTCAAATTAAACCAAATATGTTAACCTGATTACCATTTTTTTCCAATATTAAAATATAAAATGTAGCTTAATATGGCATTATGCCATTTATTTATTATTCGCGTTCTTTCTTTTTTTTGGAAAGACTTTATAGCGGTTTCATAGAATGACCCATTGCTCACTGAATATTTACCAGCAAGTATTGAATATTTCAGACAGTGATGTTTCGCAAAGCATTACACACGTACTAAAAATCTTTAGGAATGTGAGAATGCAGATAACGCTCTGATCCCTCAATTCCAGCCATCATTCGCTAGCTTCCTGAGAAGTCCTCATGCAGACTCAGAGTCTGTCACTTTTTGAGCGAAAGCCACAGGAGCGTGTGTGTCCGGAAGAGTTCCCATATCCCTTTAACATGTGAATGAAGTGTGAAGGGAAAGGGGCAGTGGAAACTATGCAGAGTGTGTTTGTTACAGTGGAGGACGTCCAGCATGTTGTGTTCTGAGTCAGCGGGTCACATCTCTGGTGATTGGTTGGTGAGAGGCCTACAGTGCTCTGGTCACCCCGGAGGGAGGTGATTAACCCCAGATACTTTGAATCATCTCAGCTTCTAACTCGAGGATAAAAATAAAAACGAATGCCTCTGCCAGTTATGTCATACACGAATGCAATTGCTTGTAGGCTGTCGTTTCCCAAAACATACATTTTAATTTGATGTAGGCTTGTTTTAGGAACATTTTGGGATGAAACGAAATGTCAGTTTGCTCTTTAAACAAGCTGCATTGGCCATTTGTATGTAGGCTTTTTTTTTGGCATTTGAGACCCATTGTGAAGGCTTATCAAGGCCACAGCAGTTGAGGCAGGTTTTGCAGCAGTTTCCTGTGTAGGTGTGTTGATGCATTTCACACCAGACAAACCTCTTCCAAATTACCACATTCGTGATCCCGGTCCAGTCACTCTGAGTCAGAAATGATGCGTAATGTAAACTGCAGTTTACAATTCAGTGTGATTGGAATTGCATGTTGTGCAGTAGAATTTTACATTTGCTGAAGGCTGTTGTGGGTGGGTGGCATTGCTTTCCAGTCTCTTTAGTGTGCCACCGTGAGGTTACTAGGTCATTGGGTTGTTGCAGTGGTATTGGTAGGATGCTTAGATGGTTACATTACAAGTCAAAAGAATACACAAGTTTAAAATTATACACATTCTGTTTACACATTTTAATATTTTTATTTATTTGAGAGCAGTATATTGTATTTTTACTACTATTACTATTTTATGTAATAAAGTCAAACCTTTGGAATATTTAAGATATTTTTTTTTATGTTTATGAGAGAAATCCCAAAGGCTATTACAATTTAAACCCTCTTTTTATTTGATTGGATTTTAAGATATTTAATGTAAATATAAATCTTGGGATGACGACGCTGATTTTCAGCATTATTACTTTACAACATTATACAACATATTGGCATTATAGTGTTTCAGTGCCACATGATCCTTCAGAAATCATTGTAGTTTGCTCATTTGATGCTCAGTTATTGTTGGTGCTCAATTTATTATTAATAATGGTTCTTATTATTTATGTCATAAAAAAAACCATGATTATTATTCAAATGGTTCTACTTTTTTTAACCATGTTTTTTTAAAGGATTCTTTGATTAATGGAAAGTACAAAAGAACTGCATTTATTTAAAATCTAATTCTTATGTTATGTCTTCAGTCATTTTTGATCAGTTTAATGCATTTTAGTAAAAAAAAATTCTTTCTTTTCTTTCTTTCTTTCTTCTTCTTTCTTCTCTCTCTCTCTCTCTTTCTTTCTTTCTTTATTTCTCTTTCTCTCTCTTTCTTTCTCTCTCTTTCATTCTCGTTCCCTTTCTTTCGATTTCGTTCTCTTTCTTTCTGCTTTGCATCACTGGATTAGATTACATTTAAAAATATTGATATAAAAAACAAGAGCAATAATATAAAAGTACAGCCTTGGTGGGCATTAGAGACTTCAGAAACCTTTAAATCAGAAACATTTAAATGAGATTATTTCACAATTCTCTCTCTCTTTGGGATTTCATTTTAGCTTTGACAAAACGTTTAATAGAAAAGTACTCGTAGAGCTGTCTTCACTGTAACTGGGACTCTGGGACAAATTGTTGAAAGTTTATTACTTGGCATTATTGTTTTAATAGTATACAGAATTACATTTGAGTTCACTCTCTAGTGTATTTGACTCATTCTTAGAGACCATTCTCATTCTCTCCCACACCTCTCACGTGCTCTCACATGCATGTTTGTGGGAGAGGAATAAAGAATTGAATCAGTCATTGCATGCATAGTCTAGTCTGTTGTGTGTTGCATCATTTGTTTTAATAACTGTACCTTCACCAGCACAAAAGAATGATTTGTTTTAATGTGCGATTAAAACAAACAAGCGTTTGAGCTCAAGTAATGATGACAGGTCAGACAAAATGTTTTGTTTGAATATGGAGAAGTTAGTTATTTTAAAGATTGGGAAATTATTTAAATTTTAAAGCTTCCTGATTACATATAGATATTTGTTGTTGGCTTGTAACACTGAGGTACGTTTACTTGATTTGGAGGATGGTGAAGGGCAGAGGTCAGGATTGAGTGCTGAAGATTTTCAGTCTTTACACTAGTGTTTCACTCAATGACCACTTCTCCTCCAATCCTCCCGTTTCTGGACTCTGAGGCCTTCTCTCTGCCATCTTCTGGATGTCAGTGACACTGCATGAGCCATACAGCAACTGTCTTCATTCCAAAATCCCATTAATTTTCTCCATGGATAAATAGATTTTTAACAATAACAAAGTTTTCAAAACAGACCTACCATGAGTTCAGAGATCTGACTTAAAGTTAATTTTAAAAGTTCAATTCCCTATGAAGAATTATGGTATTTAAAATCCCAGGAGCAATTGATATTGTCTTCAAAGGCACTCCAGTGTCCCCTAAATTTGTGTCCGAAACGCCTCGAGTGAATCCTCCAGACAGATAAAGCCGATTCCTTTAAGGGGAGATTGATCTGAGGTTTTATATAGACGTGAGTGAGTAAATCAGGGCCCTGGGTTTTCTCTCTCTGTCGCCAGGAAAACTCGTTAATCCTTTCGTAGCTCAGGGAAGCCTAGAGCTGTCAGTGTTTCCACTCCTCTTTCCTGCTCGAAATGACATCATCTATTTTTTTTTTCTTTTCTTTTCTTTTTAAAGCCACACCCTAGTTTTGCAATCAGTTCCCAGTGAATGCAGTTTCCACAGACATCATAAACCCAGACAAACAGCAAGGATTGTGTTATGTTTGTGGCTGCTTAATCTTTAGAACTTTTATCCTGAAAATGGACTGCTTATAATGGAGATTTATTGTGATGACCGGATATGACCTGTTTTTGTGTCTGTTTATTACAAAAACTTAAAACTTTTTTTTCCCACAAGTTAATATCAAAATGAGTATTTGCAGTTAGTGAGATACTGTATACTGGTCTATCACTAACTGCAAATACTCATTTTGATATTAACTTGTGGGGAAAAAAAGTTTTAAGTTTTTGGCAAAACAATTTTTTGGCCAATAGTTGACCTTTTAGAGATTACAAGTAATTAACTTTATTTTATCGGTTGTTCCTTTCCCTAGAATTATGCACATTCTGTTTTCAGATATATATTTTTTTATCCGAAATTACGTGCATTACCTTAAAAAAATATATTTATTAGTACATGCATTCACTGGGAATCAAACCCATGACATGTTTTGCCATTTCGATCTGCAGGAATGCATCTTCTGTATAAATATGCACATTTTAATGACTTCTGTTCATGTCTTTTCTGCTCTGAAAGTGTAGTGCACAATTTTTGCCAGATGTGTCTTGGTTCATGAATATTAAATGCATTATGTAACATTTCACCCTAAAGCGAGCCTTGTAAGGTGAGCGCCCAGCATTACCAGAAATGCTTTACCACTTGTATTTCATTCAGCCCATTGCCAAAACAACCATTTGACTTCTGCTTGATTCGAAAGTTGTTAGTTTTGCCCTGCTGGCTACGTTTACTTTTGAACTGCGGCAAAAGCAAAATAAATAACTTGAAAACATTTTCTACTGGTAGAATGCAACTCTAGTGCTCTGTGACTTATTTTGTGTGGTGTTCTTTGCACAGGCTACAGATTGCTCAGGAGGAGCATCGTTCAGTGGAGGTGGAGAAGGTGAATCTGGAGCAGAAGCTGAGGGACGAGATCAACGCTGCCAAACAAGAAGCGCAGAGACTGAAGGAGCTCCGAGAGGGAACTGGGAACGAGTTGAGCCGACAGAAATACGCAGAGGAGGAACTGGAGCAGGTAAATGTCATCTAATAAATATGCAAGATGTTCCACAATAACGCCCTTATCTTGATTCTGATTGGGTAGGCTTTCTTCACAAAATAATGGTCAGGAAATGGGTGTAAATGCTTGCAAGAGGATCTGAAAGGTTATCAGCAAAATCATTTCCTGTTCTGATGAAGTTTGAGTATTTTCCCAGTGCAGTGTCCAGTGCATCAGCACACTGTGGCCTACTTTACTGAGCAATTACCGCAGTACTGTTGCATAAGGGGCAGTTTAACACTTCAGATCTGGAGAAGAATCTTTGCAGGAGCTGAAGAGAGGATTATAACAAGCTCTGATATGTCAAGGACAGCGAGTGGTTCCTTCTGTGACAATATAGAAACAAACTGAACCCTTATACATATGAAATCCACAAGTAGCGTGAATAGACCCGAATTGTTTGTTTGCATAGGTGCCCCATGTTGGCCTATTAAAACCCTTGCGTTAAGTGGGTATTCTGGGTCATAGGGCGGCACAAAT
The DNA here is from genome assembly GCF_003368295.1 of Carassius auratus. Lineage (NCBI taxonomy): Eukaryota > Metazoa > Chordata > Actinopteri > Cypriniformes > Cyprinidae > Carassius > Carassius auratus. Next base: position 7,618,973 of record NC_039257.1, on the reverse strand, counting down.
CTCTGTGGGTTTGAAGCTCATTAGCGCTGTTCTGTAAGAAAGGGGTCTTTCGGCTCTCCGACCCCTCCGCCCACTCGCCAAGGCACTTATTGTATTAGCTCTGTTTATTTACTACTGTAATAGGAGTTGATTAACCGTGTTTATCTAAGTAAGGTTAGCTCGGGGTGTAAAGCTTATCTGTGGCTAATTAATTTGCATCTTGTCGAAGCAAAATGTTTCAGGCGGTGAAATTTATGCCGTTCTCATTAGCTCTCATGAGTCAGTCGTGAATCATGTAAATTATCTAATATTCATAATCATATGCAAATTGTGGGGTAAATAGGTTGAAAGGTTAAATACTGTGTTGCAATTTCAGCATCCAAGCGTTTGGGCTAATAATTTGCAGCATTCACAGATTTTACAGGATTCTGTGGCATGGTTATTGCTAACTAAACTGAAAACATAAAATAAAGTAAATAATAACTGAAGTAAACAAAAAATAAAACTTCAGTACGCTGCCAAGACAATATCTAATTTTTATTTTAACTTTAAAGAACTAAAACAGAAATAAAAATGGTCAAAACAACATAGACCTTTTTTTTTTTATAAACTATAATGAAAATTATAAGAAAAACTGAATTCAAAATATGAATAGCAACTGTAAAAGTAAATCGGTGATATTAAAGTAGTATTGTATGGCAAGGTCCTGTTTGTAATTTTATCTTTATTTTATTTATTTTTTGAATGAGCTGATAAAAGTGATTTTCTTAGTTGTCTGATTCAGAAGTACTCCCATCTGAAAGCAGCCTTGTGCGAGGTAGGTTTGATGATCTGCTGATTTCGTCTCTGGCGCCTCCTGCAGGTGCGTATGGCTCTGAAGAAGGCAGAGAAGGAACTGGAGTCTCGCAGCAGCTGGTCTCCTCCTGAAGCCCTGCAGAAATGGCTGCAGCTCACTCATGAGGTGGAGGTGCAGTACTACAACATCAAGAAACAGAACGCAGAGAGACAACTGCAGGTGGCCAAAGAGGGGGTGAGCAGCATTTTCCGCAGTCAGATTATTGGTTAAGAGGAAACAGTGGTAAAAACATTTAGATTATCGATCACAGTTGAGCTTTATTGTTGTAGTACAACTCTAGAATGTGGTAAGACTTTTAAAATGTTTTTAGAAATGTTACATGTTTAAGAGGATAACAGATTGCTGTTAATAATGGCAATTAAGCTTATATATTAATACCAGAAAATAGATTAGGTTCCACTAGGATTAAAACATAATAATAATGAAAGTAAACTGAATAGATTTCCAAGATATCAGTAGATGGATTTATAATCATGTAATACAATATAATTCTATAATAATTTCTTAAAAAAAAAAAAATCTTACATGCTTTAGGCAGAAAAAATTAAGAAGAAGAGAAATACTTTATTCGGGACATTCCACGTGGCCCATAGTTCTTCACTGGATGATGTGGATCACAAAATACTTGCAGCCAAGTAAGTCTCTCAAACAATTCTCAACATTTCTTAATTGCAATTAAAAATAAATAAATGAAAAAGAAAAAAAATTAACCCCTGCCGCCACAATCTCTTTGTCTACAGGCAGGCTCTGGGTGAGGTAACTGCAGCTCTGAGAGAGCGACTCCATCGTTGGCAGCAGATTGAGTTCCTAACAGGCTTCACGCTGGTCAATAACCCAGGCCTGCCCTCTCTGGCCTCTGCCCTCAACCTGGACCCCAGCTTCATGGGCGCCCGCGGCACACCCCAGCACTTCATGTCTGAAGACATGGATGACATGGATGAGGACATAGTGTCACCGGGAACACTCCAGTGTAAGGACTTGCCGGATAGCGATAGGAATAAGTCCCAGTCAGCCAAGGGCCAGTAAAACCTTGTGGTGTTTTTTTGAGCTATTTAGCTTGTTTGTGCACAAGTTTTGTTAGAAATGGTTGAGTGTGTTTACACACTTCTTATTTGTGTTTTCTCCTGGAGTGGTTTACCTCAATATACTGGTGTGTTTTACAAAGAGGGAGTACTTCAAAATCTTCACTACGCATTGCTGTCATGTGTTTTTGAAATGGAAACCATGTACAGCTCTTCCATAATTCATGTTAAATTCAATGGAGATTCACAGAGTAGGCCAGAAGAAACAGGCCCATATGCGAGTTAAGTGGTCCAGTACAAGTCTGAAGATGTTGTTGAGTGTAATGCTCCATCTGAATGTGTGAAATAATGTTATCGAACAAGCTCCAAGAAAATTGTTCGTTTTCCTAAGTAAAAAACAAAACAAACCTGAAATAAAATTGGTGTTCATTGGGCAAAATTGATTTAATTTTGAAAGTTGCATTGCTGAACTCTTTATCCACCCTATATCTTGAGTTCTGTTCTTCTAACAAGACATATTCATAAGAATTTTCAGATAAGTATTTTAGTAAAGCATTTGCCAAAAAATCTAATTGGTAGAGGTCTGTTCTTATAGCACTGTTTTAGTAGTACAGTTAATAACAGTTGCACCCCTACCCTTGCCCTTGCCTCCTCTAGATGCAGCATGGCTAATGGGCCGCCGAGCAAGTGATCTCTGGTCTTTGAATTCGGATTGCCAGTCGTTTTGGAAATACTCTGGTGGGCTAAACTACCATGCCCTTCACCCCAACCGCTCCTTTCACTTAACTCTTTTCCTGAACCACTCTCTTTTAAAGTGATACGCTGCCCATTACCCTAGCTACTGCAAAGGGAAACTGGATAGAAAGAAACCCTTCCAGTCTACTCCTCTTAATCGTGTTCTTGTCCACAGCTGAGAAATTGTTTACTCTGAAATGCATGATCTCTCTTAGCCTGTTTTGTTTTAAAATTTTCACATATTACTAGGAAAACTTCGACAGACAGCCAATCCTTACATGATACTTTGTTTCATGTAACTTAATTAACTTGGAGTCAATGTTAAAACAAAATGGACCTTTTTACATCCTTAACACATTCCTGGTCTTTTCATAAATTAAATATGAAGTATAAGGATAAAGAGATAATTTTTCATTTTTCATCAGTATAGTTATCCCCTCATATGATATGACCAATCAATTTTGTTTTTCACAATCCAATCAATTCCTGATGGATAGAACAAAAAAATGCACTATAAAGAAATGCATGAATGAGTTGGCTAGGGTCCAAACCTGTCCACAACTTCCCTATTGTGTCTGTACACTTTTTTTTCCTTCTTAGCACGTAGTCTTAAAGTTTGTTGTTTCACCTTCTCCAGCTTGCCACGTGTCACCCAATGTTATTTCAGTGTCTGCATGCTTTTGTTTCTCTGAGTGACCTTAATGTTTTGTGCCCCTACAGCTCCCAGTATGATGTCACTCCGGCAACGGCACATTGACCCACAGCTGGCCATGGGTTCACAGAGGTTGGTAGACAGTTGTGTCGCACATGGTAGGCAGGAAGGGGAGGGTAGCTTGTACTCATCCAGGTCTAGGACAGCGATACGCCAGGCGCGCAGCCATTCTTTTGGGCAGTTTGACGCTCTGGGACTGCCTCCTCTTTCCTCAGCAGTGTCTCATCCTGCTATCTACTTCGCTGCCTCATCCCACACTCCTCACTCCTCTTCTGTCGCTACTGCCCCTCATGCATCCCACTATCACTCTTCACATTTCCAGCCCATGGACACCATCCCAGACCTCCCTTATGATGCCAGCCCAGAGTGCCGCCTCCGTTCCGGAAGCTATGGGTATCACTTCATTCTGTTGTGCTTGTTTTGTGCTTCTCACCTGGCATGATCCTGGGACTTCATCCAAGACAATTAACAGGGTTTTTTTTTTATCACACATTTCACACTTTCTGGTAAACCACTACTGTGGGGTTTGTTACTATAATTGGCTATACTCACTACAGTTAATGATACTGCACCTTGCAACTTGGCTGTGTAACTTCCTGTGACGTTCTACCTTGTTACTTAATCTGTTCTTGCACTGTTTGTCCCTTACTTGGAACCAGTTCTCACAACTGCATGCCTGAAATGACCTGGGGTGCAGGGGTGGCCAACATCCTGCAGAGTCTAGCTCAGGGCTCTTCAACTCCAGTCCTGGAGACTTTAGTTTCAACTTTAAATTGGGACTGGACTTGGATTTGAAGGGTCTTAGTTAGCTCAAACGTATCCCAACACACCTGCCTGGAAGTTTCTAATAGGGGCAGCTGTGACCTAATGGTTAGAGACTTGGACTAGTTACCCGAAGGTCGCCGGTTCGAGTCTGTGTGCTGGCAGGAGTTGTAGGTGGGAGGGAGTGAATGAACAGCGCTCTCTTCCACCCTCAATACCCATGGCTGAATGCCCTTGAAATGCCCTTGAGCAAGGAATTGAACCGCCAGTTGCTCCCCGGGCGCTGGATATATAGCTGCCCACTGCTCCGGGTGTGTGTTCACGGTGTGTTCACTTCTCACTGCTGTGTGTGTGCACTTGCACCAATTCTGAGGTTATAATAGTGCTGCAAACCTTGATTGGCTTATTCACATGGGCTTATTGGGGATTGGTACTAAACTGATGGACAGTGGCATTCCAGGAGCAGGACTGGACATCCTTGATATATGTGTCTCCATGACAGCTAAAGCTGTCCATTCACATTCATGAAGGGCCACCTTCCTGTAGAGTTTAGCTCCAACATGCACCAGTACATCTGCATGAAGCAGGAGCAGACTTGGCAACCCCAGCTCTGTTAGCTTGCACCTTTCTAGCACTGGGTAGTTGAGCACTTGGCATGTTGTGCTTCAGTTTAGACATCTTTTAAAGTTGGAAATGTTGCTAGCTCTAAGAGGTTTAACAACTCACAGGTGAATTCAGGTAGCAGTAAATGCAGTGTTACCTTTGTAAGTTGTTTTGGTTATTTAGAACTAGTTTGAGATCTCACTCATTCCTTGATGATAATTTCACCATTTTCATTCACAGGGACCTAAATCGATCGGACTCTGATTCTTCCTTGGTTATATCCCAGACTGGAGAGCAGCTACGCCTGTCCTACAGTTCCAAAGGCTTCCCTGTGAGGCCCACTTCACTCCTGCATGGCCCCATTTCACGCTCTGAAGAGGGGGCCCACTCCCACGCACACAACGGAGGCAACAGAGTTCACGATGGGGGCGCATCTCCAGATGGAGTTCCTGATAGTCCTATATTAATGAAGAAGGTGTATACCATAGAGAAATCTGCCAGTATGAGCGAGATCCACGGCTCCCAGGCAGGGATGTCCATGTCAGAATCCTCACGCTCCTTAAGCCCAAACTCCACTGAGCCTGATACGCCATCCCCCATTGGACTGACTGGGGGCAAGGCTGGAAACCGCATACCCCAGATCTCCTCAAAAAAGAGCCCCCTGGAGGAGGACAGTGGCTCCACAGGTGAAGACACTGACTCTGTTGCCAGTCGCAAGAAACATACCTTCAAGATCTTCAAAAAACAGAAGAAATAAGACAACTGGACAACAGTTTTGTTTTTCCCTTACTTTTCTTTGTCGTATTGTTGATAAATGTTTTTGATTTATTTTTTTCCCCAAGTTATGGCACAACCAAATCCTTTCCAAGGTCTTTATAGAAATGTTTGCCTTTTCAGAGGAACACTTAGGAACAAGCATGGTTTTGGGGTAGGATGGGAACAATATACCAGTGGGAAAAGGGTGGAACTTTTTTGGGGGGAATGTAATGCATTATTTATTCAGCAGGAGACAGTGCCAGACTTTCAAAGAAATCTTCCCTCTGATGGACGTTTCTTTCCATGTATAATCTGTATCAGTTTGCATGTCTTCGCCTTTGTTTGATTGAACTTTGAATGCACCTAGATGTTTGCTTGTTTCTTGTTCCCCCTTGCTTACAACACGAAATAGCCTGGTTCTTTTGTTTCTGTTAGCACACTCTAATGTCTTTCAAGATCAAAGTAATTGTCAGCGAAACGTTTAATGGTATTCTTGGATAAGTGTTTGTCGATTGGTCAGAGAAACCGTAAAAGGGCTGAACTATCAGTGTGAAACTCCCCTCAATTATGTTGCACTATCTCTTAATGTTGATGCATCGGTTTTGTAAAGAACATTTAGAATATGCTGGAATACGCACTAAAACGTTTACACAAACCATGACAATGAACGTATCTTCAAGGATTCAGGGATTTCTAGTATGTTGGAGAATTACACGATTAGAACATTTGATCATTGTTGATCATTCCAAATCATTTAGAAAATGCAAGATGGTTCATGAATATGCGCATTAATGTTTTTTTGAGCATTTACTCTTAAACATGCCCCTGTTGACTTTAATGACATCATCCAAAATCCAAGTTCCCAAAAACAGTGAATTAACACTACACTTTGTTCAAATTATAGAGTAATTACAGTTTCAGCAGATCTTTTATTCAAAGTGCCAGACTAAAACCACCATCCAGAAAATGTATACACACTAAAGGTTTTGTTAGATCACTGATCTGAGATCTCATCTTAAATAGGTTTACTGTAAAGATGCAGATTTTCCTAATCATGGTGGAAGGGTGGGTCTACATCTGGCATTTTTGAAAGAGAGCTTGGATGTATTTTGTTAAGTCTCAGAATTTTTTTTGGACACACAATTTGTCGAATCCTTGATTTCAGGTGCTCTTTTATGTCACTTTAAAGCTAGACCATACGCAATTGCTGTTATAATTGAGTGACTTGCCTTTAAATGTTCAGAAGTTCAGGCAGACGGATTTTACCACTGTGCATTTTTTAAGGAAGTGGAGGCCAGTCTCTGTTCTTCTTGTGGTTTACATGGTCTTTTTTTTTTAATCCCAGTGTACTAAAAATTTCAAGCACACTTTCTGAAAAGAGAGGGGGGTTAAGAATCAAAAGGCTTCGTGAGGGATGTCACTATGCATTTTATTTAATTTTTTTTTACCCACCGGCTTTAAAGGTCCTACGTATCCATGAACCTGGAGGCAAACCAAAGCAGTGCTGCACGAAACATGTCATTTCTTTTGTGAAAGATGGTACAAGACCACATCCAAATGTGTATCAACCAATCAGTCTTTAACAGATATACAACTGTGCAGATTGTTTTTTCTTTTGCACGAAGAAGCTCTTTTGTCAGTGAGTATGTCAGTGTGTGCGCATCAGTCCGGTCCAGTAAACTGCACTTTGCCGTGTTGATGCATGTTCTCAACACCAGTTCTCAAACATGGACAGGGGAGAGACAGGAGCTGTTTTAGACTCTGTTGCCCTTAATATATTTCTTCTCACTTCTCTGTTTGAGCTATTTATGCCTATACTGTACATAAAGAGGTGAAGAAACAAAGTAAATTTATCACTTTGCATCTTCTGTAATGTTCAAAACTGTAGTCTTCAAATTTTATGGCACTCCTGCATGAAAGCAATAAATAAAAAATAAAAAATTAAATGAGTGACTTTTCCATTATTCCTTTTTTTTTTTTTTTTTTTGCCAATAACCCATACAGTGGACCCAAAATATTTTTGGTCTAACTAGCTAGCTATCATGCTGTCGATAAATAGTTATTTTAATATATTGATGTGTCTACTGTTCTAGATGTTGTTCTATCAGTTTATCTACTGTTCTATATTTCTGTCTATCTATCTAGTTATTCAGAGTTCTAGTTATCTTTCTGTCGATATCTTGATCTATATGTTGTTCTATCTACTGTTCTATCTCTCGGTCTCAAACAAACAGATAGATCTATTTGCAATGTCCCATATGCATATGCACATCATTTATGTCCTCGTATGAATCAGACAATGTGGAAACACTTCATTACCCAGAATGCCACTTCCTGTGTGGCTAACTTAGTTAAAATAACTTGAAATGAAGCTAATTCCTAAATTATAAAATTCAAGACATTCCCTGGCATATCCGCACGGGGCACAGTTATAGCATAATCTTAAAACTGCATTGGGTGTTTATTAATATATTGCACATCTAGGAAAGCTGTACTATAATCCAAATCAAAATACGGTTGTCCAGAAACGTATACATCACTTAACCTGAGAGTAATTATTCATGAGATATGCTAAGTTTGCGTTAGAGGGTGGAACTCATCAGTTCTGTTTGCTTAAACTCTTACACCTGCAGCTCAAACAGGATGTTATCCGGGTACCTGCTTTGGCGTTGATCACATGAAATCCTGCACTGCAACGGTCTTTGATGCGGATATGGCGCAACCAGACAAATAACGCAACAATATGCGCGACTGTGCACAATGAACGCAGCAAAAAGCTTCATTTTAATCAGATGAAAGTTGCTTTGTTTAAGCCTAATATTTTAATGATTGTTGGGTTTCGCGGAGGAATGATGGGAGATCTTCCAAAGAGATGTTTCTGTTTGTGTTTGTATGTCATTATTTCTGTAAGTACAGTGAGTGCATTTCAGACGCAAATTCGAGGTAGACCTGTAGTTTACATCCATAACTTAATATATCTGTTGTATATTTGTTTATAAGCAGATGTCTTTACCTGGCTGTCTGAGCAGGTCCAGCAGCACAGGTAACGTGGCTCTTGATGACGCACCTGGCGAGCCCGTCTCCAGCTGTCCTTTACGCGTAAAGTACAGCTGTTTTCAGTCGTCCGTTGTGCATGTTCAGGTTCTGGTTTCCTTCGATACTGGATCTACCTCAGCCGTTTTCCACAAATCCTGGACCTGCGAGCCAGGACACTCCAGAACCCGCTTGGTAAACGTGCGTTTTCCTGACTGGCTTGTGTACCGACCTGACTGGATAATACACGGGTCTGACTGGGTTCTCAGCTGTTTATTGCGTGCTTGGATCGGACCGGATGAGTCCACCGGACCTGGCAGGTTTCCAGGAACCAGTGTGACGGTTCTCCTTGATATTCAATCACCACTGAGTCGACCCTTCAAACAGCACCAGCTTTGTGCCAAATGGGACACCGATTTGCTCTGGAGAGTCAGAAGAGATGACATGCCACAGTGCTTGGAGGAAAATGGTATTATATTATATGTAATATACATAAATGGCACAATAATGCCACTTTAAGTGTTTTTATTTGCAGTTTACATCATAAAAAGTGCATTCTCTACAAGTTGTCACACTCTTTTCTTTAAGAGGTGGCATCTCTTCTCTCCACAATATATGCTTCTACTGGTGAACGTTATGGCATCATCAAAACCCTCCAGCCATTCAGAAATGAAGTTTTGGAAGGGCTGAGAATCAAATCCATATATTATCCCTGGTGGGAGCTTCTTTATTTCTACTAATTTGGCAACAAGGTTTAAGATTATCATTTAATTTGTGGAATAACTTCATGATTGTTGACTTTTTAGGTTTGCTGTTTCGCTTTGGGTTTTGGTGGAGAAACCTTGCAGTAACCCTTTATGTGGGCTTCTGCTGCACATTGATTCTGAAGATAATTATGTCACCCCTACAATGTTCCTCACCGACACTGGTAAGGCTATGAACCACTTATTTCTGTTTTTGATCAGTTACAAAATGTACCAAAATTTCCTGTGGCTCAGTGGTTGAGGATTGCATTATCAGCCCTAAAGGTCGTGGGTTAAATTCCCAGAGAACACACATACTGGTAAAAAATAAAATAAAATGAATAGCTTGAACAATAATAATAATATAGCTCGTAAGTCGCTTTGGATAAAAGTGTCTGCTAAATGCATAAATGAAATGTAAAATGTCTGATTTGTTCAGGTAAGATTCATGTCCAGGTGCATGGAGATGCCAGGTACTCCTCAGCGTTCCTTTCATCTTTTAAGGTTCCTCTTCATCAGTGGTGTCGAATCAGCCTGGAGATTCTGGGACGTGTAGTAAGTTTAAGGATGCATTCATGTGTAATGATCTCGTAGTATTGTTGGTGCACAAAGGCCACAGATTTGGTTCTCAAATTGTTTCAGAAATAGCTTATTGTTATCCTACAGGCAACAATGGATTCAAAATTTAGTTTTGCATGAGAAAAGTTCAAGTTGGCAAATAAAGGTGCATTTACATTTTTTTTTTAAATTAATAATAATTTTAGTGAAAAACAATATCTTATGTATCTGCATCTATAAAAGCATACACCTATGGATTTATTTATTTTTATACAATGTAACATTTATTCCAGAACATGTTGAAATGAAAAACGTATTTATTTGGTTTAAAGTGGGCCTTAACATAATGTCTGAAAACGATTATATTTGCACACAGAGATGGCCTTGCTTATATTGTAAGCGAATACATTTTTTATATTTTGTTGTCCAGGCGTGTGCCCATATAATTTGTCTCTCAGTTGCAATGACATTCCTACATTTCTCTAATTCACTATTCTTGTGCCAACTGATCCAGGCATTTGTGAAACTCATTTCCCCATATTTCCCTCTTCTGTAGGCGACAATTTCTATTGCATGTACGGAAGGGCAGCAGAAGTTTGTTAGCACAGCTGAGCATGTGTAAGAATCTTCCTTTAAAGCTGTAAAACTTACATTTCACAATTGTTACATTTAAGAAAGATCTGGTGTTTTGGGCAGATTTGGCAAAAACATCATGTTGGACGACACGCAAGGATATTTTGTGATTGGTGGAGGTAAATTTGTACGAGGCATTGAAGGATATTATGGACCAGCTACATATTATCGTATAGAAGGCCTCCCAGCTGACCAGGTAAGACATAATAGGATGTTTTGTTTATTATATTATATATTTATATTTATGCATATGGTTAATTATTCTTGGTAGTGACTTACATTGCGTTCAATATATATAATAATAACGTGTGTGTGTGTGTGTGTGTGTGTATATACTACGATATTTTACATCTCCACAGGCTGAGATTGACCCTCCTCCTGTAATCTCAAAAGTGAATATAACCGGATGGTTCCAGTCTTGTGAGAATTTCAAATCAGAGCTTTTTCTGTCTGCACTAGATGACTCTCTTGCTGTAAGGAGATCATCAGGTCAGTACCATGGATGTCCACTAGATGGGACTAGAGAGTAAAATATGTTTTTGTCATTGTCTCCAGTTGTTTTGTTTCACCACATCAATATTCACATGCAGACAGCTGTTTGGACACATACACAGAGCTGCAGATGAATCACAGTACTCTCAACTCAACAGAACAGTGTATGTTCTTTGAATCAAATCCTTATAGATGCCAAGCTGCACAGTTGACCAAACTACTATCACAGAAATATGGTACGATTGTATTTAAACAGTTTATTGATGGGTGTTCACCGCATACACACTCTACTCTTTAAAAGTTTGGGGGTCAGTAATATTATATAAAGCTTATATTCTGTTATTGTTACCTGTTTTGTAGGCAGGGTGAATGCATCAGCTGTGGGCAGGATTCTGTATGCTCTAGTCCTTCGTAAGATCAGTACAGCTCACAGTCTGGATGTTATAGCCCGGGTGAAGCCTTTCCTGCTGCAGTCTGGCTGTTTGGGAGACAACAGAGCACTGCATCTGGCCTCTGTACTGTACAGCAGTGGATTCGGAGTCAGGAGACAGCCGTACAAGGTGTGTGTGTGTTTGTCTGGGATAATGTGGTTTCTCATGCATCTGTTCTACATGTCTAATCTGAACTCTGTGAAAGTGAATGAGGATTAGTAGTTCAACATGAAACCTGATTTGTGGCATCGCAGGCATGGCTGTTGGCCCTGCTGGCGGCTCAGAAGGACTGGAGGCTGGCGCTCTTACGTTTAGGGCACATGCATCATGTTGGTGACCTGGAGGTGACCCCTGACCGTGACCTTTCCTATGCTTATTACATTAACATCGCAAGACAAACCAGCATAGATCAGAAGAATCCCTCCCCACAGCAAGTAAGAGAATTTTTAAGTCTCTTTTTTGAAAACAGCACTCAAATTCGTCAAATCACGGAAGATGGTTTAAAAAGAAAAAAAAAAGAAAAAAAAAATATATATATATATATATACAGTATTGTTCAAAATAATAGCAGTACAATGTGACTAACCAGAATAATCAAGGTTTTTCGTATATTTTTTTATTGCTACGTGGCAAACAAGTTACCAGTAGGTTCAGTAGATTCTCAGAAAACAAATGAGACCCAGCATTCATGATATGCACGCTCTTAAGGCTGTGCAATTGGGCAATTAGTTGAATTAGTTGAAAGGGGTGTGTTCAAAAAAATAGCAGTGTGGCATTCAATCACTGAGGTCATCAATTTTGTGAAGAAACAGGTGTGAATCAGGTGGCCCCTATTTAAGGATGAAGCCAACACTTGTTGAACATGCATTTGGAAGCTGAGGAAAATGGGTCGTTCAAGACATTGTTCAGAAGAACAGCGTACTTTGATTAAAAAGTTGATTAGAGAGGGGAAAACCTATAAAGAGGTGCAAAAAATGATAGGCTGTTCAGCTAAAATGATCTCCAATGCCTTAAAATGGAGAGCAAAACCAGAGAGACGTGGAAGAAAACGGAAGACAACCATCAAAATGGATAGAAGAATAACCAGAATGGCAGACGACCCCCAAACTCTGAATTCAAGCCACAGTACACAGTGAAGACAGTGAAGCATGGAGGTGCAAGCATCATGATATGGGCATGTTTCTCCTACTATGGTGTTGGGCCTATTTATCGCATACCAGGGATCATGGATCAGTTTGCATATGTTAAAATACTTGAAGAGGTCATGTTGCCCTATGCTGAAGAGGACATGCCCTTGAAATGGTTGTTTCAACAAGACAATGACCCAAAACACACTAGTAAACGGGCAAAGTCTTGGTTCCAAACCAACAAAATTAATGTTATGGAGTGGCCAGCCCAATCTCCAGACCTTAATCCAATTGAGAACTTGTGGGGTGATATCAAAAATGCTGTTTCTGAAGCAAAACCAAGAAATGTGAATGAATTGTGGAATGTTGTTAAAGAATCATGGAGTGGAATAACAGCTGAGAGGTGCCACAAGTTGGTTGGCTCCATGCCACACAGATGTCAAGCAGTTTTAAAAAACTGTGGTCATACAACTAAATATTAGTTTAGTGATTCACAGGATTGCTAAATCCCAGAAAAAAAAAAATGTTTGTACAAAATAGTTTTGAGTTTGTACAGTCAAAGGTAGACACTGCTATTTTTTTGAACACACCCCTTTCAACTAATTGCCCAATTGCACAGCCTTAAGAGCGTGCATATCATGAATGCTGGGTCTTGTTTGCTTTCTGACAATCTACTGAACCTACTGGTAACTTGTTTGCCACGTAGCAATAAAAAATATACTAAAAACCTTGATTATTCTGGTAAGTCACATTGTACTGCTATTATTTTGAACAATACTGTATATATATACACATACATATATAATATACATTTCTCTAGTTATATTTATATATTACAGTTGCTTTTACATTCTCTTGCAAATAATGAGAAACCATAGTTTTGAGATCACAAATGTTTTGCCAGAGAACAGTATAGTTTTGTGAAAATGTAATAGTTATTCATGGAAACGTATATATATTTGCGCAAAAACAATAGTTTTGTGAAAGAATGCTTTTTTTGATGTGTGTGTGTGTGTGTGAGGATGCAATATATTTCTGTGAGAATAACACTACCATTTTGTGAAAAATAAAACAATACAATGTTAGAATACAAAACAGCACAAGAATACAATGTTTTTTTGGAAGGGAATGCAATCGTTTAGAGCAAAAAAACGACACACATATTTTGCTAGAAATTGCAAAGTTTCTAAGGAGAATATAATTATTTTGTGAAAGAACACACTTGTTTTTGTGAAAGCAGTGGTTTTGCAGGAGAACGTAATAGTTTTGTGTGAAAATGCAATGGTTTTGTGTGGGAATACGTGCTTGCTTTGAGCAAGGGCAACATTTCTTAGGGGAGTATGATTTTTTTTTTTCATCACCATGCCCCCTTAGGGGCTCTGTAAACTTCATCTTGTATTATTGGGGATAAATTTAAATTTTACTTTTCAGTTTTAATACAGGGTTTAGAAAGAAAAATGAGGCTGTGAGGCACAGCAAAGCATTGAAAATGTTTTTTTTTAGTCAGACCGAGTAAATGTGCTTCATTGCCTTTATTTTTCTTTGGCATCAAATTTAAGACTCTTTCAAGGTCATTATGAAATTAGATTCACATAAAAACTAACCCTTAAATTTAATGATGTGTTGGGTTGTGTTGTGTTGTGCAAGGCAATTTGAATAGCTTTCTATTCTTCTCTGTAGACTTTTGTTGAGTTGATACGTTTAAATGATGAAGAGACCCTGAAGGCCCAAACCAATGAAAACCACGATCTGTTTCACTGGCTAAAGCTGCAGGCGCGAAGTGGAGTGGCTGAAGCTGAGGTATTAAAACATCCAGCTATTTTTTTTTATATATATAAATGATAAAGTGCACAGAGTGTTCCTTTTTGATGTTACAGTATTTCTCTGTACTAATTATTTCAGTTTAAAAAAACTTTCTATTTTAATATATTTTCAAATGTAATTTATTGCTGATGCAAAGCTGAATTTTCAGCATCAGCACCTTCAGTAATCATCCTAATATTCTGACTGTGTAGCTCAAGAAATATTTCTTATGATATGAATTAATGTTGAAAACTGTTGTGCTGATTAATATTTCTGACATCAAACTTTTAAATGCTAGTTTATTTATTTACTTACTAATTTTTCTTTAGCAAGCAATGGGGCGCATGTTATTCTGGGGTCAGCAAGGAGTGTCTCCAGATATTCAGACAGCAGTGAAACACTATGAGAGAGGTGCAGTCAAACTCCATGACCCCGTGTCCATGTACGACTACGCCATTGTGCTCCTTACGGTCAGGATTCTTTGTCTTTGCTCTTATATGCAGTCCTGAATCTTCTGTGTGATTCTTGTGTGATGGTTCGTGAAGAATATTTGATTTGGCCAGCAGAGGGCAGTCTTGCAAAGTGTTTAAAATGAATGATGCTGAAGAGGAGATCAAATGTACTAAAGATCGTATCATATTTTCTTGTATTAACAGGGTCAAGGAGTTCCAAAAGATGTTCAGAAAGCAGTCACGTTCCTGAAGAAAGCAATAGAACAGGTATATCTTGCAGGTGCTGTGTAAAAGTTTGTTTAAAACCAGGGGTTTTCAAACTGGGAAAAGAGGACTGGAAGGGGTGCTAGGGAGCTTGTGAAAAATGAAGGAAAAATGTAGGTAAAAAAAATAAATAATACAAAGTAAATAATACAAAAATATGTAATTAGATATATTCATCAATGTATACAACATCTGACAGTACAGTACTATGGTGAGAAAAAATTGGGATGCCAGGGGGTGCTAAGGGATAGGTGTAAAATTAACAAGAAAAAAAAAGTATAAATAAAAACATTAAAATTATGTAATTTTTTTTAATAGTGCTGGGTAATGATTAATCTCATCCAAAATAAAAGTTGTGTACATAAAATATGTGTAAATTTGGTGTATATGTATATAAATACACACGCATACATGTACATATTTAAGAATTATAAGGATATATTTATTTTCAATGTGATTAATCATTGCCCAGCACTAGTTTTTAAATAAGTTATGTATTATTATTATTATTATTATGCACAGACACACACACTATATATAGATATATTCAATAAGTAAATAATAAATATATCTGACAATATAGTACTATAATGAGAATAGAAATGGGAACTAAAAACTTCCTAAATATGTTTTATAATATTTTCACAGTAAATGCAAAAATAATAGGTCTTTATACATAAAATATGTAGTTGCCTTTTACATTTTAGGACTGGGGTTCCTCATATGATTTATTTATGTTTGAAGATGGAAAAAGCGTCTAGTTTTGTCTTCATTTCTTGTGTATATTCATGTTAATGGCATGAATGATGGCAAATGGCAACTGTACAGTACTTGTTTTGAAGTGAATTGTCATATTAAAGTGAGGCAACTAATTAATATAATTGGATTATTAAATGCAAGTGCATATGCTCTTAATGTATGTTACTGAATGTAATGGATCACTGTTTTTACTGACATATTTACCACTCAATCCACGACCTGTATGTGATTTTTACACCCTGCAGGGGTTTGTTCCTGCTATCACTGCTCTGGGCTGGTACTACGAGCAGTATGAGAAGGATTACGAGAAGGCTGTACATCTGTGGGAAGAAGCTGATGCCAAAGGTCACCCTGATGCTGCTATAAATCTGGGAGTTTTCTACTCTCAGGGCCTTTATCCTGGACAACCTGCCGACCAGGTAAACACTCACACGCTGAAGTGCTTTTACACCTCATATTAATCAAATAAAGTGTTTCGTTAACTATGACTTTCCTTCTTCATCAGTTTAAGGCATATAAGTACTATTTAAAGTCAGCCCAGAGAGGACACTTAAACGGTGGCATTGAATTGGCTGATATTTGGATTCATGGGATTCCTGGACGAGTTGCCAGACGCCCGGCAGATGCTGTTCTGTATGTAACTCAAAATAATATTATGCATTATTAATATATATTTTAATGTAGATATAAAAGCAAGCTTCATCTGCCATTCACGAGCATCATTCAACTTATCAAATTTGGCTCAAAAAAATCTGAATGTGCACATGTTCACTCATTGTGAATGGGCATGATGCCTCTGTTACCCATAATCCCCTAGTTGTTGAACAGATTCAGTTTTTATTGTGTGGCACCAAGTTATTTCTAGCTCACATTTTGCTGTTGCATTAATAGGAAAGGAACTTTTCTCTTTCTCTTTGGACTTTAGTTGGGTTAAATGGGCGTCTGAACAGAATGGATATCTGGGAACAGTCTTGAGGAACGGACTGAATGCCTATTTCAGAGGAGACTGGTAAACCTGGCCACCGAGATATAGATGCAGATATGAATCTATAATACTCATAATATTCAATTACAGCATGAATACCCTTTTAGACTTCATTTACATTTGAAAAGGATGTTGCACTTTCTATTGTTTATTTCATCCTCTCTCTCTCTCTCTCTCTCATTGTTGCAGGATCATGTCTTTGATTTATTACCTGAGTGCTGCAGAGAGTGGATTTGAAGCAGCTCAGTTTAATGTGGCGTACCTGTGTGAACTCAACTCAGTGAGTCCATTCTAAACCGTTTCTTTAGATTCAGATGAACTTCTTCACTTCAGTGGCTTTGACAGATGTTTTATATATTGTAGGTCTCTCTGGATCCAGCGCTGGTGACTCAGTGCATGTTGAGATATTATAACATGTCAATACAGGCTCAAGATCCGGCTCCTTACGGTAATAAGGACTAAAATATAAATTCAAATTATGTGAAAATGTATTGTATATGTCTTTGTAAAAAGACATGTCGTGATTTGTTTTAAAATTATTTTTATTTATTTTTTATTTATTTACTTTTTATTAATGGGGAAAATATTTTAATTTTTATATTTTTTATTGAATTTTGTTTTACTTTTTTTCTGTATAGTTATTTTAATTAATTTATTTGTAATTACTGATATCTTTTTTTATTTTTATATATATATATATATTAGGGTCTGTTCATTTATATTTGATCTGAAAAGGTTGACAACCGCTGCAGTAGAATATAAAATGAATGTAATTTAGTGTGGGACAGAGTGGCAGTCATATATCTTTATATTGAACTGAGATGCTTGTCGTGAAGGGCACCTGAGGTTTGACTCTGTCCTGCGTCAGTGCATCAGTACATGTGCTCTTTCTCAAGCTCTCTGTAGCTTAAGCTGGAGTCTCTGCATGCGGTGATGGATGTTTGTTTCCCTCTCAGCTTTGATCAGAATGGGAGATTTGTTCTGTGGCGAACAGGCTTTGGGCAGAAAAGAGGTTTCTGATGCCGCCGAGCTGTACAAGCAAGCAGCTCTCAAGAATGAACCGCAGGTACCTGTATCAGCAAATGGACTGAAGTGTAACCTTGAATGATCAGGAATCATCATTTATAATAAATATGTGATTTCAACTGTATATATGAGTAAGTAAACAATAGCCCAAGTTTATTTAATTAATTATTTTTTTCATTTGTTCATACAAGGTATGTTTGTCATTCTAATAAAATATATTTATTTGTTTTTGTTTTAACAAGCTGTATTTGTTCTAACAAGCTTTGTTTATTTGTCTTAGTTTTTAAGTTTTTGTTTATTTGTTATAACAAGTGAAAAGTTTCTTTTAACAAACAGTAGTTTATTTGTTCTGAGAAACATGAAAGTTGATCTCTTCTAACAAGCTGTGTTTGTTCTAAAATATTTGTTTTTTATTTTCTCCAAGTTTTGACTGTTTTATGTGTGATTTTTTTTTTTTCTTTTCCTACAAGTGCTATTTTGTTTTAACAGCAGTATTTGTTTATTTATTCATTTGTTCTAATGCACAATATTTGTTTTGTTGTTGCTTTATTCATATTATTCATAATAATAATAATAATAATAATAATAATAATAATATTATTTGTTTTGCTTTTTTATGTTGATTTTTTGTTTTTGTTTTAAATTTCACTGAATTAATTTCAAATTGGATTTCGGTCTCCTCAGGGTTGGTATAATCTTGGCCTGCTTGTGCAAAGTGGAGAATCTCTGCCGTTTAGTGTGCTTTCTGAGCTCAATTTGCTCCACCTTCACTTAACAGACAGACAGATGCTTCTCAGCACCCTGTACCAAAGGTAAGACAACACCACAATCATGAAACATCCAGACTGCCATTATCTTATTATATATTGTTCTAACAGTCTATTACAGCATATGTATATATTTTCCATAGATGTAGAGAGACCAATAGCACAGATGCCTACCTGCCCTGCACACTGGCACTGTTCAGCGCACACCTGCAATCTTTACAACTACATCAGGATACTGCAGTAAAGGTCTGTCTGTTCTTGTCTTTGAAGTAGAAATATTGATTTTTGGCTGTCTGGACCAAAAGTGTACTGTAGCATTGAACATTTAATTGAATTATAAAGCAGTCAGTCAGTCAACCACAAAAAAAAAAAAAAAAAAAAAAAAAAACAGCCTGGATGAACTCCTTGTTGTTTAATTTGCTTATTAGTGTATAATCGCCTCATGGGGAAGCTCCTGTGGTTACTGTGTTAACATCATAATGATTCGTCTCTGAGATTGTCTAATGATGAGAGGCTAATTTTCACAAGTAGATGTTTTCTCTGTTCCTGTAGCTCATTGCCACAGTTTCGGCTGCTGTCGGAGCTCTCTCTTTTGTATTTGGACTAATTAAATGGAGGACAACACCACTCCACCAAACATCTCAATCTCAAGCATCTGCTTCCAGCCAAACTCAAGAGGAGGAATCCTAAAGAAAACTGCTAGATAACTCTTATTATTGTTTATACACAAGTCTCAATATTCTCTGTGCACTTGTTTAATCCTCGTTTTTATGCCACTAAGAGATGCAGTATAATTACAAAATGCAGTATAACTTGAAATTGAAGCACAATCTGACATGTAATTATACAGGGATGTATGTTGCATTTCTATTCTGGTGAACTTCAAGAGATCACCCAAAAATTACAATCCTGTCATTTTATTCACCAAGTTGTTCCAAACCTGTATGAGTTGAAAACAAAAAAGACATTTTTTAGAACACTGGTAATCAAACAGTTTCAGGTAGCTATTGACTTCCATACTATGGGGGGAAAAATACTATGGAAGTCAATGGCTACCAGCAACTGTATTTACAAAAAGTCTTCAAAGCATCTTTTTTGCTCATCAGAAGAAAGAAACTCATACAGGGTTGGAACAACTTAAAGGTGAGCAAATGATAACAGAACTGTTTTTTTTTTTTTTTTTTTTTTTTTTGGTAAACTATGCCTCTAATAGTTTTTTTTTTTTTTTAAAGCAAAGCAACAGATTTATTTGTAAATTATACCTTTAAAAAAAAAAAAAAAAAAGTTACTTTTAAAGATTTTTCTTCCTCGTGTTTGTCACTTCTAAAGAATAATAATAATAAAGACATATTTTAAAATGTAATTCCTGTTGAACTCTTTGGCTTCTTGTTTCTGACGCGTCATTTCTTCAGAGAGTTCTGGCTGTCTCAAGGCAAACTCACTTTTCCCCCTCTTGGAGGTACAGTGTCCCAGCGGGGGCCACTCTGCCTGTGTGTAATGAAAGAGTGTGAGGACTCGCGAGGCTTCTGCACAGACTGATGCAAACAGCAGGTGTGCAGCAAGCTGTGATGTGCCCACGGCCACACCAGGGCCCCGGGAACACACACCGCAGCTCATGCTTAATTAAAACAACACGAAAAACTGACTAACCCTCGGAGAGAGGGAGTTCACCACACTGTGTCAAGAGTCCAATCGTCAGGGGATGGTAATCTTACTGCGTTTGCATTCAAATAATGTGATGCTTTCTGTGAGACCCCCATTCTGGTGCCTCGTCATGATTTATGCATTTCACTTGGGCAGACTTACAATATACCTAATGCAAAGATCTTTTATTAAATAGTTTCTCTAAATTGTTCAGGGAATATGTTGGACTCGGCACACCGTTCAATCAATGTAATAGCTAAAGAAACAAGTTTTAAAGTCCTCAATCATCCTGAGAAATTGCCTCTGAGCTCTTTCTCCCCGGCCTGCTTTTATGTGTAATTGCTAAACTTTAGATGATGTTTGTGACTTTAAAAGGCTCCAGAGGAGTGTGAGGTATTTGGCACATTCCAGAAATAGGGTACAAAATAGGAGTTGCAAGTCTTAAATGTAAGTTAAAGAAGATGCTTAGGCTTTCAAAAATGTTTTCCATCCATCCCAGGAATTTAAACGAAACGTTAGCGTTATTATTATTATTTTGCATTACTGAATGTTGCTTTGCACAGTAGTTATGATGAACTGATCACTTTTTTTTTTATAAATATTAACACTGGATTTAAATTTGGCAGATGGGGGCATATGTTTAATGTGTTTAAATGATAATGAGTAATATTAATAGTATTTTTTGTTAGCAAGGATACATAATATTACAATTTTAAAATTGACAGTAGATATCAAAAAAGAAAGTAAAGACCTTTGCAAAAGATTTAATATTATATTATTTTCTGTTCTGTTCTGTTCCATTCTTCAAAGAATTTAAAAAAATGCATGGTTTGCTCAAAAATATTAAACTGTTCTGTTATGTTTCCTGAGCACTATTCTAAATTGAAGTAATGTTTCACAATATTAGTGTTTTTACTGCGTTTATTTCATCAAAAATAGTTAAACAATTTTCCAAAACATAAAATAATATTTATTATTATTATTATAAATTTTTAACATTAATGGAAAGTGCTTTTTTGTCATTAATAATAATAATAAAACACATTTGTTAACAAAAAAAAAATTTTTTTGTTTTGATGTTTTATTTTGGGAAAATAAGTTATGAATAATTTTTGTACTGTTCTAATTTTTATTTAAGGTTATTATGTTTATGATCTTCAACGTACATGTGAAAATATCCATAACCAAACAGATTGCTCAGCAAATATATGAGTGTGTGTATTTATTAGAATCTAAACCTCATTAAATGGATTTATCTGTCTTATGAGGCATGGGAATGTAGGTATCAATTATGATACAAATTACATATTAATCAACTATACTATGTAAGAATTAAGTTCTTAGTAATTCAGATTATTTTTCAGGGAATGGGTGTGCGCTGCGACACTGCAGTGTTTGTTTCTCACACATCAGGAGTGCTGGTAGTCTCAAAAGTAGTCTCTTCTCCTGGGACGGGCTCCACAGGGCCCTCGGACTCAGGCTCCTCCCCCTCCTCTGAGACCATCCCTCCTGCTTGGATCTCTCCTTCCTTCTCGCCCTCCTCCTCCCCTGCGGGATGAGTACTGATGTGCAGATCTGTGTTTTCGCATCCCATGGCCTCGTTCTTATCAAAGTCACGGAAATTGTTCTTTGCACCCAAGATGTATTTGCCCAGGATGTTGGCCTGGTCCGGCTCGCTCTTGTGCCGCCACTGCAGCTTCTGGTGGAACTCCTGCATCTCAGTGTGCAGTCGGCCGACAACTTTATTCAGCTCGGTGATTCTGTTCCCAACATCTGAGCGTCACAACAACAGCAGTTAGTAACAAAAAGGTTCAGAACAGCGTACTATCATACTACTCATAGTATTGATGCAGTGTGGATCGATTGTATATATATTTTTTCTTTATAGATGAAATTCCTGGATAACAATATTTCCTGGATAACCATATTTCAAGAAAAACAAGTTTTCTCACTTAACACTTTCTTCACTCATTATTTTGTTTAGACTGGATGTTTGTGGCATTTTATTTTAATTTTTACATGAAATTGGATATAAAAATGCAAATTCTAAGATAAACTGGCATTCAAAAGTTTGGGGTTGGTAGCTCTTGTATTGTATTGTAAGAAGTCTCGTATGCTCCCCAAAGGTGCATTTATTTGATAAAAATACAGTAAAATCTGTAAAACTGTGCATTTATTAAATGTAGTTAATGGTAAGTTTAACATTTTCTAATGCGTTATTAAAATGATTAATAAAGACTAAAAACAATGTAAAAAATATATTGTTCATTTACTGCTATTTTTAATTTATTACTGCACTTTATAATGCAGTTTTAACACACCAATAAATGTAAACAAACTAGCAGTGTTTATTTGAAATCATAGCCATTTATAATCTTTAAAAAAAAAAGATTTCTGTAGCTTTAATCAATTTATTCTGTCATTGCTGAATAAGAGTTAATCTCTTAAAAAATAAAATCATACTAAACTTCTTGTCACTTACTGAGCTGCATATATTGAAATCATGTGACAATGTAGTATAGTGCTGTTTGAAGTGTTAACTTTTACAACATCCTTACTGTTTCACATTTAACTTAAACAACTGAAGATGAGCATTGATGCTGATCCCAAAATGGTCATAAGTAACTGTCTTAAAACAAGTAAGTATTCATTTATCAGACACTTTTATCCATTTTAATTTGCAGTACACTTATTATGTTTTTTAATTACAGGGACAGTCCCTTTGGATAAACAGTCTTGCTAAAAGATCACCTTTTCTGGGGTTTGAACCTACAACCTTGTGGTTACCCGCACAGATCTTTGACCTCAAGGTCACCGCTCATTAGGTATATTGTTTGACATAATGTTTAATGCAAAATGTCTCACTATTATGTGTTTTTTTTTCTTTTCTTTCTTTAATAACTGAAATACTGCAAGCTTTTTGCATCATTACCTGATGCCAGAAATATGACTTACCTTTACGCTTGCTCTCTTCAAACTCTCTGCGTGCGGCTTCGATGTAGCGGTGCACTAGAGCCTTGGTCACCTGCAGGCGGTATGGCACTCTGCCCTCACCTTGACCTCCGCTGCTATTCAGGGTATTGCTAGACTAAAAAAAATTTTTAAATATGAAAAACACCTCAACAGCCAAGAATTATGGCGGTTGTAGAGCCAGAATCCCCTCAGATGCTCACCAAAGATGCAATGGGAGGATATTCTGGGGCTTTCTTGTTACTGCAACAGCAAATCTTCCGGCAGATGCTTCTACACAAGACCAGGAGGAACAAAAAGGTTGCATCTGGTTCTAAATGATCTAAAGTCTTTGGTAAAAAAGTGTGAGTTCACATTATGGAGATTATGGAGGTTTGATAGTACTTCGCATCTAGCAGGTCTTCTTACCTCAAGATATAGAAGAGAGCCTTTGGAGATGGGATGATATTAAAGGGAGCTGGCATAGTGAGACCCTCCCTGAAGTAAGTGAGGTAGAGTTTAGAGCGAGCAAACTTCCACTCGACGTCTGCGTCATCCTGAGAGGAACATACAAAAACATTGTCGTTCAAAAGTTTGGGGTTGGTAAAGTTTTGGTAAGGTAAGATATTGTTTTTAAATGAAATCTCTTCTGCTCACCAAGGCTGAATTGATTTGATCATAAATACAGTAAAAACATTTCAAATTAAAATAAAAAAAATTCTGTTTTCTATTTGAATATATTTAAAACTGTGGCATCATTACTCCAGTCTTCAGTGTCACGTGATCCTTCAGAAATCATTCTAATATGCTGATCTGCTGCACAAAAACATTTCTTATTATCAAAGTTGAAAACAGCTACACTACTTCAAAACTGCTGAAAGTTGATGAATAGTAAGTTCAAAAGAATAGCATTTATGTGAAATATTGTTCATGAGGGAGAGTAAATAAAAACCACTTACATTTTTGGGAAGGTTTCTGCAATCGAACCGGTCTACAAATGCTCTCTAATATAATCTTATCTGGTTTATAATGATCTTTTAAGCTTCACACCTCAATCCTCTGGAATGAATTGGAGATCATGGCAATAAGCATGTTGAGTAGCACTATGACGATGAGCAGTGTGAATATCCCGTAGAAAATCCTTCCCACAAACTCAGCCAGAGCGTAATCAGGCATGTCTACGTATTCCTGGTTTGCCATTCCAAACATGGTCCAGAAGAGGAAGTTAAATGTTTCATTAAATCTAAATGGAATACACCAGACAAACAGATTCATGTCCGGGTGATTTCAAACCAAACAAACACATGTAATGACATGTAAACAAACTATTAATCACCTGCCAAGATGTGGAGAAACAACATATGGGACATATATGTTGTTTATTCCGCACAAAAATGCGGTTCCGATGATCATGAGGATGAACATGAACCTGTAGAGCAAGAAAAACATGTGATGAAAGTGATTTTAATGGTGTACTCTTCTCATAGCTATACTGGACGTCCAATCGCAGAGATCAAACGTCAAGATCTGACCTCATCATGTCATCGATCATTCTTCCCATGGATATCTGCAGGGTTCCCAGGGATTCATGGGCCGGCAGAATGTAGGCGAGACGTGTGAAACTCAGCATGCTGGTCACGGCGAACAGAGTCTCTGCAATCAGCTGAGGATCCTCCTGTTTCCAGTCCTCTCGTACTATTCAAAAATAATAATAATAATAATATTAATTTGAGATGTAATTTTTTTTTTTATGTATAGGTAGAAACAAATAACAATTACTATTACTACTGCTGCTACACGTGGAAAATAAGTTAAATGTCAAGTAATTATCATATCATATTTAATTGCATTTTTAAATGTATTGTAAGTTAAATATTAATATAACAATTGATATAAAAAATATTATTATTAATTATTTTAACTGTATTTGTAATTATTATTAATAAAATAAAAATAATTACCACAGTTGTTATTTAATTTATAACAATAATATTTAATTGTATTTTTCATCAATAACACAAAAAAAATTATTACGTTAATATGTAAATGTTATTATTATTATTACTACTACTACTATAAATAATGTTATTATATGACTTTATTATTAAAATATGTATTATT
Organism: Carassius auratus; assembly: GCF_003368295.1. NCBI lineage: Eukaryota > Metazoa > Chordata > Actinopteri > Cypriniformes > Cyprinidae > Carassius > Carassius auratus. Next base: position 7,593,761 of record NC_039257.1, on the reverse strand, counting down.
ATTATTATTATTATTATTATTGTTGTTGTTGTTTTTATTTTTATCCCAACTGTATTTGTTAATAATATTAATAATAATAATAATAATTATTATTTAATTTATATTACAACAAATATAATAATGATAATACTAATTATTATTATTATATAATCACAATTGTATCATAATAAATCTTATTATTATTATTATTATTATTATTATTATTAACTGTATTTGTTGATAACAGTACTTCTATTGTTGATGTTTCAACTATTTGTTAATAACAATGTTTAACTAAAAATTCAGATAATTTTGATTATTGTATTATGTTGTATCTATCTATATTACTTTAAGTAAGTGTGATATATGGATGGCTTGTTAAAAGAATGAAAAAAAAAGGCTAGTTAAATATATCCTATATGTGAGATGTCACCTGTGTTTGTGAAATAGTCACACAGTTCTTGAGTGCTTGAGTCCTGACAGAGGAAATAGCCCCTTAGCATGATGAGGATGCGCAGTGTGAAGGATGCCAGATACATGCTCAGAACCATCATATCCACAATGTTCCATAAATCCAGGAAGTAACTCTTCAAACCCTCAATCCAAACTTCCTTGCACTCAAACCAGAAGAAACCTACCAATGCAGAAAGATAAACACTCTATTTTAGACAACAATCATAACATTTACTCTCTCTAAATAAATCAAAGACAATTATTGTCTAGACTCTAGATATTTTAATGCCTATTAAGTGGTTTTCCAGTGTTTTTTTTATTTGGCAGCGTGACCCACCAGCAACCCATATCATATGGAGAGAGTTATGGAGAATGTTCTGCTTTCGGGAGGCAAAATCACTGCGGTAGATCTCCATGAAAATCGACTCCGTCAAGAGAGTGATGAGGAACCACATGTATGACGCTGAGTGTAACAGGAACTTAATCACAGGAACCTTCAGCAGTTTACCCAGCTGGCAGAACAAAGTAGGTTTTGTCCATATAAATGAATAAATATTTGAAATGCTCTCCAGCTGTATTAAATAAGGTCGTTTGCATGGGCCCATGGGCCATTATGGTGTTATTTAATTGTTATCACCACTGGCTCAAATTTACCTTGGACTTAGGGGCGATCCAGTAAACGAGGCAGAGAAACGGCATGGCAATGAATATCCCCAAAGACACCAGGAGTTTCCAAGCAGTTCGACTTCCCCTCCAACCAGACAGGCTACCGCACCAAATGGAGGAGAGCACTTGCTGGCAGATGGGATGAGTCACAAACTAGACGAGGAAAACAAACAGTCAGGCCTCCGAGCCAACTGTCAGTCAATCAGACATCCCATACGGCATGAACACAGGGGTCGAACAACTGACAGATGATGTTCACATGCCCTGTGTTTCTCCTCGATCAAAATTAAATAAATAATTCAATAAAATAATCAGTCAAATTAAACTAAATTAAAAATAGTTAGTAGATAGTGACATTTGATCACATTTATAAGTTGCTGCAATAAAAAACCAAAATGAAGTACCTGTTTTTGATTGTAGTTGACCGCCAGTCGAAGACGCGCGAGGTTGGGGATGCCTTCCTCAAACGTCTGTTCATCCAGTTCTTCATCCTCGCTGTCATCCTCAGCGCTGTTGAGGATGGTGGAGACCTCGCTCTGGTTCCGGCACATTCCCAGAAGCTCCACTGCAAACTCTTGACACAGCTGTTCCAAAGCCAGGTACTGCGGCTAAACAGCGGTAAAGAGTTTTGAGAAAGAAATGTTAAAAGTGTGTTTACCGAATGCTGCTAACTATGAAAACAGCTTATTATAAATATACTGACAATTCAATGCAATAATGATGGAAAAACTTGGCAATTATGGGAAAAACCTGATTGTCAAATTATGAAGCATAATCAGTGCAAGGACATGCATAAAAAAAATTCAATGAGTCAGTTATTAGTATACTAATAGCATATTGTCAGTGCTGGGTAGATTACTTACAAATTGTAGTCCATTAATGATTACAAATTACATGACTAAGATATTTAGTAACATAATCTGGATTGCATATTATGTTTGACTAATATTTGATTACTTTTAGATTACTTTTTTTTTTACCCAATTTATCACATAGACTTGAATGGGAATATTGTGTACCATTTTGATTTTTAAACGACAACAAAAATAACAAAAATAAAGAAAATGTAATCCATTCTTTGTTATCAAAACCATAAAATCCTTTAAACATTACATTACAGCAGGGTTTCCCAAACTGTAGATAAGTGGTAAATTCATTTAGGAAGGAAAAAAACTTTACTTTAATACTTACTTTAAGTAAGTAATTTATTTTTTTTGGAATCGGATTATGCAATCCAGATTATATGTTATCAATTACAATCTAACACTAACAATTCTGAGTAGCTCTTGAAAAAGAGACAATTGACTATATATATATTTACAATGTTTTCTATAAATTAATGAATTTTTCTTTGCTCACCTTAAACTCTGGTTCTTTCTTAGAGAGTTTGCGCAGTTCTCGGCTGAGGTGGAAAGCGCTGAGCATGGCGTCTTCTGAGGTGATTGACAGATATGCACGGCTGGCGATGCCTCTGTATGTATTTATACGGGACAGCGAGAACTTAAGTAAGTCGTATTGCCGGCCGTTACGGCACTCCAGGCATGTGCACGAGATGGAGTGAGGCAGAGGAATGTCATGACCTCTCTGGGTCAGCATAGTTACTATCTCATACAGGTCCTTCTGGCAGGCCAGCGTTAGTGGTGTCACTCCTGGTGCGAACTGAGAATCATCAATGGAGTGGTCGAAGATGGCCATGCTGAAAGAACGAACATCCATTTTGTTGCCTTTCTCTTGATCCAGGCGGTCCAGGAGGTGTTTGACGAATCTGGGCTGGTTAGTGTCGACGGCCACCAGCAGAGCCTCGTGAATCTGACGGAAGTCAAACTTGACGCCTAGCAGAAGGGAGGTCATGATGTCTTCGCTGCCCAGTCGGATGGAAAGGTTTAACGCTTCCCTCCATAACCGATCCTCAGATTCGTCCAGCTGGCGGATGATCCCGTCTCCAAGGGAGAGGAGACTGTCCACCCAGGCCATGTTGCCCTCTTGGATGGCGGGGATCAGCTCTGGTGGAAAGTGGAGCTTCTTGTTCACAATCTCCCGCCAGTTGTCTGGCTGCTCAGAGAGACGGGACAGAAGATATTTAAAAATCCTTACCAAACCATCATTAATAAAAGCAAATTCTAAAATGCAAAACCAGGGGAAAAAATTCTGGTCCAATACTGTATAATACAATAATAATACAGAATAAGAAATACAATTTTATTGACACTGTACACTTTTTTTCAACTGCTCTGCTGTTCTTTTTGGGTCAGATTTTATTTCTTTTATTTTTTATTTTTTTAAAGAAACTAACATTTTATTCAGCAAGAATGAAACGATCAAAAGGGGCAGTAAATATATGTATATTGTGTATAAAAAAAAAAAAAAAATTTGCAAAAAAAAAAACCTGTTTACACATATATTGTCGCTGTCATGATCCGGTCAATGAACTTCCATTAATTCACCACCAGAGGACATCATCCACAACACAGACTCTCACACAACACAGTACACTCTGGACTACATTTCCCAAGCTCCATTGCATCAATCACAGTCACCTGATAACAATCACACATGAACCTGAGACCAATCACACACACACACACACAGCATAATCAATCAGACACGCTTTATAAGCTTTGGACTTCCTTTCACACACTGGCGAGTATTGTTCTGCAAATATCCCTCCTTTAGCGATAGCTGTGGATACTTAATGCCTATCTGTGTTAGTTTCCATAGTCTTGTCTTGGTTTCTAGTTTTCATAGTTAATCTTTTTCTTGCCTTGCTGTGTTTTGACCCTTTTGCTCTGGATACTGGATTACCCCTCTTGCTTAGCCCTCTGGATTTTGTTCACTCATCGAAGACCCACGCTTGCCCTAGGGATATTCTTTGGCTTGCCCTCTTTAAACCTGTTTGCCAGTGTTTGACCCATGTCTGCTATGACCACGTCTCTGTGTAATAAAAGCTTGCACATGGATCCACACATCCCGCGACTCGTCAGCCAAGTTACAATAGCACAACTATTTTCAACATTGATATTAGCCTAATAAATGCTTATTGACCACCAGATCAGCATATGAGAATAATTTCTGAAGAACAACAATACATTTAAATTCTAATAACATTTCACAACATTACTGTGTATAAATTCTATTTTTGGCCACATAAATGCAACCTTAGTGAACATAAGATAATTTGTGCAAAAACATAAAATCTTACCGACCTCACATTTTTGAACCGTAGTGTATATACTAGTGCTGTCAGATGATAAATTGCATCCAAAATAAAAGTTTTTTTATTTACATAATATATGTGTGTGTATATCTATGTCTATAGATAAATACACACATGTATTTATATATTTAAGAAAATGTTACGTTTATATATGAAATATATTAATATGAATATAAATATATAATGTACAATATTTTCTAAACATATGCTGTAAGTGTGTGTCTATATATACATAATAAATATACACAATACATAGACATATTATGAGAACCAAAATTTTTTGGGGGGATGTGATTAGTCGCAATTGATCATTTGAAAGCACCATATACTCTATACCTAAATGATGTAAATTATGTACTAAATTCACTGGTTGGATAATAAAATTTCTAAAATGGACAGTTTTAAATCGATTGTTTCGATTCGATTGTTTTCAAAGTCTCATTCTACATTATATGAATGTGTCAAGCTGCTATGTTGGCTGGCAACCATAAACTATAAACATTGTAAACTATTTAAACTATTTAAACATCTTTTACCATATTGCTGTGGTTTTATAATGGCAATAATCCATTAAATTTCATCAGTTACCATGTTTTTTACCACAGATAGTGGCCTTTAAGACCCTCTGCTTTTCATTGTGCCTAAAACCACCCATTACTTTTGGCACTTATATCATTTAATGCCTTGCAATCAAAACCTTTAAATCTGAAACTCACCGTAAGGTTTTCCATGTTCTTAGTGGAGCACCCCAAATCAGAAAACTTCTTTTGAGAAATACGTCAGATCAAAATAGTGAGCAGCTGTCTCATGTCAGCTTGAGATATGAATCCAGAAAGGAACAATATGCTTGTCACCTTTAAGACCTGTTTAGTGATTTTGTCCTTCTGTACAAGCCTTGTTTTTGTCTACTGATGTATCATGTTCTGGGAATTAGCTTGTACCACCCACTCAGCACCAATAACAGAGAAGCTCCCTGAGGATAACACATAAACATGTTATTAGCACACAGTACTGTTGCATTTCATTTGGATAATTACAGTTTAAATTCTGATTACCAATGCCTTCAGAGCGGGTTCGCAAATCATTTGAATCAGATCACGACTTCAGAGCGGGTTCGCGAATCATTTGAGTCAGATCGCGACCTCAGTGCGGGTCCGCAAATCATTTGAGTTATATCGGGACTTTAGAGCGGGCCCGCGAATCATTTGAGTCATTTGAGTCAGATCGCTACTTCAGAGCGGGTCCGCGAATCATTTGAGTCATTTGAGTCAGATCGCGACTTCAGAGCGGGCCCGCGAATCATTTGAGTCGAGTCAGATCGCGACTTCAGAGCGGGCCCGCGAATCATTTGAGTCGAGTCAGATCGGGACTTCAGAGCGGCCCCGCGAATCATTTGAGTCAGATCGGGACTTCAGAGCGGGTTCGCGAATCATTTGACTCGAGTCAGATCGGGACTTCAGAACGGGTCCGCGAATCATTTGAGTCGAGTCAGATCGGGACTTCAGAGCGGGCCCGCGAATCATTTGAGTCATTTGAGTCAGATCGCGACTTCAGAGCTGGTTCACGAATCATTTGAGACGTCAGATCGGGACTTCAGAGCGGGTACGCGAATCATTTGAGTCAGATAGCGACTTCAGAGCGGGTCCGCGAATCATTTAGATAACGACTTCAGAGCGGTTCCGCGAATCATTTGAGTCAGATCGGGACTTCAGGGCGGGCCCGCGAATCATTTGAGTCATTTGAGTCAGATCGGGACTTCAGTGCGGGTTTGCGAATCATTTGAGTCGAGTCAGATCGCGACTTCAAAGCGGGTCCGAGAATCATTTGAGTCGAGTCAGATCGCGACTTCAAAGCGGGTCCGAGAATCATTTGAGTCGAGTGAGATCGCTACTTCAAAGCGGGTCCGAGAATCATTTAGATCGATACGAATCATTTGAGTCATTTGAGTCAGATCGGGACTTCAGATCGGGTTCGCGAATCATTTGAGTCAGATCGCGACTTCAGAGCGGATCCGCGAATCATTTGAGTCGAGTCAGATAGCGGGTTCGCGAATCATTTCATCGTTTTATTATTTGCATCGATTTAATTTAATTTAATTTTATTTCCTGCTTTGTACTTCAGTCTTTCTGTCAATGCTTTATATACATCATGATAATGACAGTCTGAATATTATGCATTAAATTTAATTCACCATCATTTATTTATTTATTTATTTTTAGTACTTGTATTTTGCCAGGACCATTTCATGCTTTAATTTTATATTAGGAGCTACAAATAAGTCAAATGAAAAAAAAGTGATCAATAAGAGTCAATAAGTTAACTGACTGGATTCATATGAATTATTGTGACATTTTTTATCAGCTGTTTGGTGTCTCATTCTGATGGCACCCATTAACTGCAGAGCATCCATCGAGCCAGAGAAGTGCTCTTTTGAAGAAACATCATTGAAGGCCTGAGGGTGAGTAGATATTCAGCAAATGTTCATTTTTGAGTAAACTATTCCTATAAAAAAGTGATATGTACCATGAAATATTCCATTAACTGTAGTGCAAGCTAGCCAGATATTAGGTTCTCTGCTTCCACAGTACATGCCAACAGCATTGCTTGTAGCTTGTCAAACTCGATTGAAGCTGAAACGTATGTGGACTTGATTAGCATGGGAAGGGTTTCTCTGAAACCAGACAAACAAAAGCATTAATCACAAAACAGCCATGTCGACTCCATCTCAGTCGTCATGATAATCAATTGATCATGACCCTTTGCAACTTCTTTTACCGGCCTAATTTTGAGAAGCACACCCTATGTCCTTTAGAAAGTGGCAAATTAATTACCCCAATTGAGTCTGGTGACCCTGTCAAACCCCATCTAGAATGACGCTCTGCTGCGGCAGCTGACAGCACCGGCCCGCTCCGCCTTTGCAATTCTAATGAGTGGTCATTCATCAGCCTCTTACTGCTGGACAGTCCACCTGATGTTTAAATCTGCTGATAATATCAAAAACATGCACTTTTCCAAAATTTGCAAATTATTACTTAACTGTCAATCAAATTAGTTTGAATTTTACGAGTAAATGCGATTTGCTACTATGCTTTTTTCATGCATTTATAAAAAAAAGATTTTACAGAGATTCTTTAAGTAGTTAATGGTTCATTTATAGAGTAATTCCAGTGGTTTTCTTTTTAGGATACAATGGTTTAATGCAATTGCTGCTGTTATTAATTGGTTTACATTTACTTGATTCACTCTACCATCAGTCTTGCTTGGAAGGTAATGATGACAAATGCATCAGCTTCTGAATTTATGCGTATACGATAGGAGACATGTAAAACCATGACTTTTAGTTTCTTCATGGTCTGTTTGAAAGATTGATTGAGGAGTTTTGTTGCTGTTGTTAAATGGGAGATAATTGCTTTGTTTTTGATTAACTGCAATTTAAGGAAGAGGAAAGTACTAAAAAAGGCAAAATACTGAAAGAGAACTGAAATAATGTTTTTGGATTGTAGCATAAAGTTTCATTTGGTAAATTTAACCCAGTGTTTCATGTTAAGTACAGCATTTAGACATATTTTTATATATAAGAACTATGGTGTAAAGTTCTAAACAACAATGATAGCAGACATTACTGCATTGACTGAATGTTACTGTAATAATTCTGCTTAAATCTTATATTTCAGGTCAGCTGCTTTTTGTGACACAGACGGATATCAGCTAAAAAGTACTGTAGGTGGAGGAAATGTATTCTTTTACTTAAAGGGTTAGTTCGCCCAAAAATGAAAATGATGTCATTAATAACTCACCCTTATGCTGTTCCAAACATCTAAGACCTCCTTTTATCTTCGGAACACAGTTTAAGATATTTTAGATTTAGTCCGAGAGCTCTCAGTGCCTCCATTGAAGCTGTGTATACTGTATACTGTCCATGTCCAGAAAGGTAAGAGAAACATCATCAAAGTAGTCCATGTGACATCAGAGGGTCCGTTAGAATTTGTTGAAGCATCGAAAATACATTTTGGTCCAAAAACAGCAAAAACGACGACTTTATTCAGCATTGTCTTCTCTTCCGTGTCTGTGTGAGAGAGAGTTTAAATCAAAGCAGTCTGGATCCGGTTCATGAACGAATCATTCAGTTCACCAAATCGAACTGAATCGTTTTAAACGGTTCGCATCTCTAATACTTTATTCATGTTTATAAAAGTTATTAATGACATAATTTTCATTTTTGGGCATACTAACCCTTTAATAAGGGTGCATTAAATCCTTATTTTTATATATATAAAAATATATATATATATATATATATATATATATATATATATATATATATATATATATATATATTAATATATATATTTGATGCAGCACAAGTTTTAAACATTGATGCTAAAAAAAATTTCTAGAGCACCATATCAGCAAGAATGGTGTGAAAGATCATGTGACCCAAAACATTGAAGACTGAAAATTCAGTTTTGCATCACACAAATAGATTTTTATAATGTATTCAAATTGAAAACAGGTATTTTATTCCATGTTTACTCTTCATTTTTGGGTCACACTTGACACATCAGCTGTCAAAAGTGACTGAAGGGTACCAAGTTATTTTTCAATCCTTTATCATGCCCAAATCATGTCCATAATTGTGTGTGTGTGTGGTGTGTGTGTGTGCTCAAATAGCCAATGCGACAAAAGTCTCCAAGTGTCATCTCATTTCAGTGCTGAAAAAAAAAAACTGTAACATAATATTTTTCAGTCCACTTCAACCGAAGAGACTGTAATAATATTTCGCAATATTCCTGTTTTTCACTGTACATTTGAACACATAAATGAAGCCTTGGTCAGCATTAAAAGGCTTCTTAAAAAAATAAAAAAAAATAATAATATATATATATATATATATATATATATATATATATATATATATATATATATATATATATATATATATATATATATATATATATATATATATATATATATATATACAAAAATGACTAAGCCATAATGTATGCATGCATGTAAGTATGTACATATCCAAAGCCACTTTCAGCACATTTCAAGTATACATTTTATCACTTTTTGTGTTTCCAGGGAATCAAACCCATAACCTTGACGTTTCTAGTACCAGTTTAGCTTCATTTCACTCAAAGAATAGCCGTTTCTGTCGAATGGCTCTACTTCACCGAGCCATTTGAAGTTGGAATCGTATAAGTATTCAAGTCAAACATTAAATACATTTAAAGGCAAGTTAATTTGAGAGTGAGACAGGACGGTACAAATCCAAAACAATGAGTCTAAGGGAAGCTCTACAGATGCAGGGCCACCTAATCAGATTGCTTTCATTAAGTCTGTTGAAATGACAGAAGCTTTTACTTCTCTTCTATTGGATTACCAGGAATGCAGCTCTCTTATGACAATCTGCATTATCGAAACAATCTCTCTCCTCCTCTTTTACTCCCCCCCCCCCCCCATCTCCCTGGCTGACTTTCCTCTCTCTCTCCTGTGAGCTCCATCTCTCTCCCGCTTTGCAGATGGGATGAGCCTGTGAGGAAGGCTGAGTGCTTTGCCAGTTGTGTGTGAGAGAGGGCAGGAATTCCAACCGTGCACAGACTATTCCAAGAGCAGCTTCCCTCGTGCGCAGGAAATACATTGGCAATGCGTTTTCAAGCCTTTCTTTGAAGGTTCCCGCTGATAGAGGTAAGCTAGGCGAAAGGAAGTTCATCTGTGCGTGTGCATTTGCTTTAATGTAGTTGTCACATGGCATGTTGATGAAAATCAGTCACAGTACGCTCACATTAGTCTTACATTACCGTTGAGTGCACTTTATAGTGGATATAATGTGCTATTCAATATCATTCATGGAGTATGTAATCTGTCAGTTTTCTGTCAAAACGTCTGGGTTCAGATGATAAGCTTTGATAGCATGTCAACTTTCATTCTTGGACTTCATGCAAATCCACTGTCAGTCATACGAAGACATTTTCTAAAACTCTCACTTTGCAAAGCTTTGCAAAGGTTCCAGAAATATTACAACAGTTAGTTGCTTGGAGATACATAAGGTTCTTTTTTTTATTTTTTATTTTTCTTGGTTTCTTTTGGAACAATTTGTCATTGGTGGAGGAAAAAAAGTACTGTAACTTGCCAGATTTTATTGAAACATGAAACATGAATTATACATGTATTGGTTTATGTTTAATATTTAGAACAGAATCACAGTCATGCTCGTTCTCACTCTCACTGATATTGCTGAATAATTAAACCAGATCGTTTTGGCTTCTGATTGGTCACAATACAACTATGACACAAAACACCTGTTAACAGCAGTGGTTCATAGTAAAGTCTATTTTAATGAAAGGATAACTCTTGACAAATTTGCTTTTTTATTTTATTTTATTTTTAAATATGGACAGACATTATTGATGAATGCAGTTTATTTTATTATGTTGGTTTATATATATAATATTAGCTTATATTGTAATGTATCTCTTTTTTAAATGTAGGCTTAATCAATGTCCCATATCTTAGTGATGAATGAATTTCATTTGATTATTTTGGTTTATTTATATAATATTAGCTTTTTTATGTGATTCTTTTTTAAATGTCAGCTTATTCAGTGTCCCAGATAATAGTGATGAAAGCATTTTATTTTATGTAGGTTTATATATATTATATTAGCTTAGTTTTTAATGCATCTCTTCTTAAATGTCGGCTTACTCTTTGTCCAAGATATTAGTGATGACAAATGAATGTATACAGAGGCATCTTTTTTTTAAAATGGACTATCTTTAAGACAACTATACTCTAGATGTTTTAATTCCTGACTCACCACAAGACACAAGTTTGAAATTTCCATCAGTGTCTAATGCAAACACACCCTAATTTAAACTTGGGATAATTAAAAAAATTATAATAAATGATCACAGCATGTCAAGCTTAGAGCAGAGGAGAATGTAATTGGTTTTTGTCAGCATTGCCACTGAAGATCTTCTTCTTTGGCAGAGGCCTGAAATGTTTGCCGAGATCCACGGTGGCACACTTGCCCTCCGAGACCTCGACTGTGTTATTTTTTCTCTCTTGGCACTTTGAGACTCCCACATAATTACATTCTGACAGCACGATGGACAGCACGTCTGCAGCGTCCACGCCTCCACAGCGTGAACCAATCCTACCACATTCAGAACCATGGACAGCTCTGCTCTCAGCTCTGCTGTCCATGGTTCTGAAAACAGTTGGATCGGCCGTGAAGGTGTACGCCACAGACAGCAGCCTGCTTAAATGCATCCTGACATGACAAGATAAAAGCAATGTAATTGCGGATGCTCGTAAGGCTGTCGTTATGCAGAGCAGCCCATTTGATAGCTAATCTCAAACAGGTTGTTGTGTTTGAGAGCCGTGGCGCGTGTTGATCTAGCAGACAGAAGGAGGGGGGAGAGGATGACAGGAATCCAGGCGCCTGGCTGTAGCCGTCCCGCTCTACACCAATCTGTCTCTCTCGGGCCTGTGTCCAGCACTGCCCCCGGACCTCTGAGCAAGAGTCATTGACCACTGCCATCCATGCTGAACCGTAGGCCCAACGTGGAAGTAGATATTGATCAGGGGAATTAGTCTCCTTTGTGGCGCCTACTTTTGTCAATGAAAAAAGCAGGTTTAAACCGAATGGTTCTTGTGATGTTGTCTTTACAAGGTTAGAGTTTTAAAGGGATATTTCAGACAAAAATTATTATACTTCAAACCTGCATTACTTTGGGAACACAGAGTTAGAAATGTTTGAGACTATGCTGGTCTTTATTTTTCATGCAATTTCAGTGAATTAAATCAAAGGAAAACTGTTATCATAGATGATAAACAAAAATTATTAGAAAATATTAATAAAAAACATTAAATCATCATCTGTTTGTCTGTCTTAGTTATTAGAGCAAAGCTTTCAGGCTTTACAAATAACAGAAATGTCAACAATTTAATAACTAAGATTTGAAAGAAAACACTTTTAAAAAATATTAAGAAATGTATTAAAATAATATATTAAATATATACTACTACTAATGCTAATAATGATGCTATTATTATTGTTATTACTATTAGACATCATCATCATCATCAGATTTCAGCTTAAAAAAAGACAAAAAAGTATCAATTTAATAACTTAATATTTGTTTATTTATAAGAAAAATAATAATAATCATCTGCCTGTGTAATAAAATCGTAAGACCAGAGGTTTCATGCTTGAAAAAAGGACAAAAAGTGTCTGAAGTGTCTATTTTTTAAGGGCAGGAGCTTTTAAGCTATATATTTTTTTTCTTCTTTTTTCTTTCACTTTTTTTTTTTTTTTGCTATTAGAAAATGTTCATAGTGTTATATTGAAATGTGCACTGTGTCAGTGGGTGCCAACTTTCTAACTGTAAAATACCCACTGTTGTTTCTCCATTCTCAGTGACATGTGTATATGCAAATGTCTGTACTTTTAATTCCAGTCGAGGAGATATTGATGGAGAAATAAATGGCTGCAATGTGAAACGGAGACTTATTGATTTTATTTACCCTAAGGCAAGCATGTTGAGAAGTGTAAGGGTGAGTGATAGCGAAATGAACCAAGTCAGGCATTATACATCACTGGCCGCCGGTCCGACTGACCCAGATGGGTATCGCTGAAAGAGAGAATATCTGAACACTGCACAGACTGACAGACACATCAGACAGCTGGAGCATAGGAATCAATAAATGAAAAGAACCGCTTCTTTTTTAGAACATAAAAAAACATAACAAAAAAAAGTATGTTGCATGTTTATTTAATTCTACAGTAGTCCTTAAATTGTGCAGCATTAACTGCAATCATTGTGGCAAGTTAGAAATATTAAGCATTATGGTTGTAAAGCATGAACATCTTTATTTTTTTAGAACATAAGTAATGTATGTTGCATGCATTCTATCCTACAGCATGTCTTTAATTTGCATACCATTAACTGCAATCATTTGTAGCATATTTATTTTGTAAATCATTCTGTAAAGCATGAACTGCCACAGATGACAATGAGGAATGTAGCATACATTATGTGTAGTAACGTCCATTTTATATTGTGCTCAGTTATAATTGTGAGCTGCAACTTCTGCCAGTTTTTCACTTATACCGCACTCCATGTCAGCTGGGCATGTTGTAGTCATTGGTATCATAAAGACATAATACTTCATTAAGTGTAATGGTAACTCCATAAATTTAGCCCTGAATGCGCCTCTACAAACATATCATTAAAATTTGATGAATTGTTGGTTCATAAAAGCTTTGTGTTTAATAAATGGGACGTTCCAGTATGTGAGTTATATTTCATAGCAGTCATCTTACTCTCAGTGAATTAAAAAAAGAAAGCTTGGCTACGTCTTGCATGGCGGGAATGTCATGTCTGATAAATAGTGCGCAGCTTTCGGAATTAGTCTTTGGATATTGAAGTAATCGCATATTGTATGTTTCTTACTAAATAAGTATTTTTTGTAGTATCAGAACACATCTTGACTTTCAGATATCCTTTTAGATATTAAGAAAAATGGGAAATTTTCCTGTTATGAGCCTCGGTTACATTCATAAACTTGTGGTGACACAATGTTCCCACAACCCAAAAAGTAGCTGTACTCTCTTTTATTTACAGTAGCACTTGAAATATGAACTTGACATCTGCATTTATATATATATATATATATATATATATATATATATATAAACAATTATGTACTTGACAAAAGTCTTTTCTATCTTTCCTGTTTGAAAGTAACCAATGGTGTCATGGCCACCAACCCGGCCCGAGCGAGGTGTACTGCCGTCCTAGCTTGGCCTTCGCTCCTCCTCATTATCTGTGTCCTGTGGATCCTATGCACAGACTCAGTGGGTGCTCAAGGACAAGGTAAGAATGAATGATTTTGATTTATTTACTTTTTATTCACAGGTGCTTGTTCTTCAACTTTTCAAATCCAAATGTCAATGTGAATGTTGCTGGAGTGTGCTTTTGTTAACATTTGGCCAAAATATTTGAAAGATAACTGATGTTTTGTGGAGTGATGATGCTCGAGTTTATAAGGATGATTTTTTATTCTGATTATCCGTTAAAGGTCATGTGATGGGCATTAGTTGTGTTCTTTCATTTGATTTTTGGCTTGTGCATGTCTAATTCATGTATTCCCACCAGATTATTTATAGCTATTAATATTTTGTTGTATGTCTGTTTGTTTCAGGTGATACCATTAGGATCCCAGACAGCAAGCAGTTTCAGCCAAGATCTGGCCCACATTTGGCCCACATGGATTTCACACGGGCCAGATGTGGGCCAGTTCTGGGCCGAAATTGCCTGCTTTCTGAGATACTGTAAATAACAGTGTTGGGAAAAGTTACCTTTTTAAAAGTAATCTATTACAATATTGAGTTACTTCATATAAAAAGTAACATTGTGTTTTGTTTTTTTTAGTAAGGCATTCATTTACTTTTTTTTTTAAGAACACAACCCCCCCAAAGTTATATTTTTGGCAGCTGTTAAGGCCCTTTCACACAAAAATTGAAGTTAATAAGATGCAGGCTTTAGGAAGTGCGGTGTGTAACTCACTGTCAATTTCTCTCAACACAGGACAAGAGAGCTATCAGTGAATAAACTGGAAAACAAAAAGTAACTCTTGACTACTTTACTAGTTACTTGTAAAAGTAATCTGATTATTTAACCTGAATTACTTGTAATGTGTTAACCCCAACACTGGTATGTTTACCCTTTGGTTTTACCTGGATTTTTGAATCTATACCTAAACTGAATCTGATCCACAGCAACAGACAAACAAACCCATCTGAATTAGAAGTACACTTTAGCATGCTTCAGTATGTAACATGTTATTTATGTTATTTATGTTATGCATGTTACTTAAAGTACAAACAGTATTTATTATGAAAAAAGAGGTTTAATTACACTTAACCGAATGCTATTTAAAATAAAATATCATGTATTATAGTAAATTCATATTAAATGCTATTAGCTGAACTTAAGAGTGCTTCCTAAGTAGGACTTATTTGCATCTTTATATGCAATCTCATAATTACTTCTATTAAGTTTGAAAAATGTTTAATGTGTACTTCTGAATGCATTGAAAATAATTTATAGCAAAATAATATATAATGTCATTAATGTCATTTAATGTCATTTCTATTGAAACTTGTGTCATGAATTTAAATGTTTTTTTTTTTTTACTTTATATTTTAAAATGTATTTAAATGTAATATTAAATCGATACAGTTGATTATAATCAAGTCAAGACAAAAGATGATTAAAGCAGTTATTAGTTACTTTAA